>NC_026004.2:17930562-18150562 GCF_000442705.2 Elaeis guineensis | reverse complement strand
TACTATTTGGTAAATTAATTTTTTATAGTAAAATAACTATGTTAGCAATCGATAAGTTGTCATAGATTATCGATCCTGCCACAGTCCACACCACCACTTGGGTCAGCCCTAAAATCGAGCCCTGAAAGAATTTGAATTCATTGAGACCAGAGAAGAAGATGAGTCTAAATTTTTTATCAGTGAACAGTATCATTTTTGGACCCTACAACGTCAGGAGAGAACATTCCTATTCCTAGTCGCAACTGCAAGATGGTATCAGCTGACCACACTATTCAAAATGGACTAATGAAGCCTTCTCTGCCACTATTCCTAAATCCGGCTTGCCAGAGCTACATAATGTAGGAAGTACCGGAAAAGTTTCTGCAACCTGAAACCCTAATTCCATCCTTTCAGAAAACACTAGATGAACCATTACAGAAAGCAATAAAAGCTTAGGGGTGACTGCCTTCATAAATGAGCAAGCAACCACCACTCTTCTACATCCACCGCCTGGCCCACATATTACTAGATGTCTTCTTCCTTTCCAACAAAATGTCTAAATCACAAGAGAAGGTAATTGCAAGGAACCTCAACCATCCAATTAGTACTGGACATTCTGCAACCCCTAATCTGGTAAAACTGACTAATGTCGGCAGTGTAGACTTCCATTTCTCATGAATTTATCATGGATCCATGCTCACCATTAGGTTTGCTAGTAATTCAGTGGGGAAAATGCTAAACTTACGTACATACCTAATATATATTGATGTAACCCATGGCACTAAGTGAAGTAAAAGTGGACACTGTCTTAAAAGATAGGGGTGTTTGGTCTCCTGCATGCGTTTGCAAGTCTAGCACTCCGCAATCAATACTTGCTATGTGTTCACATGCATGGGAACTTGAAGGTATGAATGCATGAGAGCATGCAACGAGCATTTGCACTTCTTACCCTCGATGAGGACATGTCGTAAAATATGGGCCACAAATTATGCTCAAGCTACCATTTCCTAGGCATTAATTCTCTATATCTACCCCAACTCCTTGACACACATAACTTCTCAAAAGGAAAACAAAATAGCTGATCTATTTGTTATTTGTTAATTTGGTGGCTTCAGAGCCTGAACTCTTAACTCATCCGAACATCATGACTAACGAAAAAAGAATTAATTATACATTAACATTTCTGCCTTCTTTTATCTTTCTGCTAAGGTTACAAAAATATGTGTTAGAAATAAAGATGTGGGAAGAAAAAAAAAATATTGAAATATATATGATCTGAATAGAACACTGACAAAGAAATATGGTCTACGATAGAGCACTGACAAAGACGACAGAAATGAAAATATCTATTTTCTGTCATTCGAAGCACAATCTCGATTATGCACACTAGTATATATGAGAACAAACTCCAAGCAACACATATATGTATTGAATACAAGCCTATAATAAATAGGTACATGAAACATAAATGTTCCATGTCTCTGTTGAAGTAAAACAACTACTCCACTCCTTTTTACACAGTAATAGAGGATAGAGAAGAAAGAAGACAGGGCTACCAGTGAGAATGGAAATGGTTGGCTTCAGTTGTGAGAAGGAGGATGTGTTCTTGGTGGCTCATAGTCGACGTTAAACCCAATATGTTCCTCATCATGGTTCTCGTGTGGCACATGAAATGGATCAGTGTCATGAGATTGGATTTGATCGAGGGCCGATACCGATCCTCTTTTGCCATCGACATCCTCCGAAGTGGTTTGTATATCCTTTGGCCTTTCAACAAGAGTTGCATGACCCTGAATCTCCCAAACGATACGTCTGTTCACTGGATCAAATTTGAAAGATTGGTCTCTCCCTAAGGAGGACTTGGTTGGCTCCACATGATCCACCTTCATCAATATGACAATATTTAAACCAGAATTAACGTAAGACTTAGTGCTTGAAGAGCATAATATAACAATGATGACCTTGTTACACTAAATTTGGGTCATTGCACCAGCCACCAACCTGGCGAGGGTGATGAGATAAGTTGCTGGAATCCATGAAGGGGAGATGGCGGCCGTTGCATGGCCAAAGAGAAAGGTGAAGCAGGAGGATGAAGAGGTGGTGGATGGACATGTTGGATTTTTTGTGAGACTTTTTTTGGGTTGAGTTCATAGTAGGGCAGGAGTATTTGTAGGCAAAGAAAGGAATTAAATGCAGGGATTCATGAGGTGAAGAGGTGGTGCATTCTCAATAGGAGAACATGCGGATGTTTGGGTGATGAGAGAGAGAGAGAGAGAGAGAGAGAGTTGACTCCTTCGTCTGCCTGCCCTTTCCAGAAGTCCTCAATGGATGGAGAGAGCAGGAACGTACCCCGACTGAGTAATAGAGACAGAAGCCGGAGCGATCCCAAAGTGGGACATGTGCAAGGTGCTAGACTTAAGCTAAGCCTAAGTCCAAGCTTGCTACCAAAGGAACCCTTTAATTTTGACTCTTGACAAGCCAAAGCGGCCCAACCTGCTCGCATCCACGAATGGGTTGGGGAACTTCACTGGATCAGGTAATGTACCAAAAATAAACTTATCAAATTAAAGTAAGATTACTTGCATATATTTGCCCCACTTGGTTATTTAATGCAAATTAAAATGCATGCAAGTATCTTAAAATATCCACTTGGATGTAGAAATAAAGGAAACTTGCTCAAAGTAAACTTGCTTTTTTATTTACAGAAAAAGATAGGGGTTGTGACAATAAACTTGCATGCATTACTCGGGAAACTTATAAATAGCTAGCCATCTACGTATCATAGCATGACTAATTTCATTTATAGGTTAACATATATGCAAGTGATATCAATTAGATCGAGTGATTTAACAAACATAAGAGAGAAGATGAAGATCCCAAACAATTAATCATGGTCGTGTAAAGTGAATTTCAAATTGTAATCCTTTAATCAAGCATCATAATTATAACTATTATAAATTATCGAGAGGAAAAGTCCTCGATTAGATCTCGGGGTACCTAATATTGAGAATATTTTCTTATAAGCCTGTTCTATGCAATCAAATTTTATTTTAATCGTAAATATTTTCATGTTAGGTAATTTCACAGAAAGCAAACTAAAGGTTATTCTAAGACAAGAATTTGAACTACGAAATATATGTTATGAAGTTTATAAATTTTATGAACAAGTTGTGCTATTTTTGGATTTAATAAAAATTCTTCTTGACTACGTAACAAAATTTGATAGTTTACTTATTTAATTCCCTTGATTCAATGAAATATAATGGTTCATTTCCCATTATTCAATAAAAAGAGGAGTTTAAGGAAGACTGAAGTATTATTGGGAAAGCCGAGTATCAATAGTAATCCTTCTAGAATGTCACATTTTCATAGGTGGAAATGAATTAAATCCAAAACCAAAATGACTATGCCTCTTCTTTTCTTTTTCTTTTTTTTTTTTTTCTTTCTTGAGAGAGAGAAGTAGGACAGATAGAAGAGTTACTCAAAATAGACTATTTGCATCTAAATATATGAAGTTGCACCACTCAAATACAAAGCTTCTCCAAGTGAAAGTGGATCAAGACCATTGGAACATCACCTCATTCATGGCCAGGTCTTGACCAGACATAAAATTAAAGAAATTAAGTGAATAGATAATTAATTTTATAATTTTATAATCTATTGATCATAGAAAATTTTAAGTATAAAAAAAATAAATACTATCCATTAGATCATACATAACTTTGTTTTGCAAAATAAATACAACACATTTGAACATGAGAACAAGCAAATAAAGATCAATATATAAAACAAAAAGGGTTAAATAGGAGAACATCAATTAAGCCAAAAATTTCACAAAAATTTCACTATACTCCACTTAAATAGATTAATTTTTTCTTTCAAAAAAGAATTAAAAGGAATGATTAATCTTTCTTATTTTCGTTAAAATTTCTCTTGTACTTATCACATGTAGAATGCAGTATATGAAATTATTAGTCAAAAGTTTACATAAAATTCTATATTGCAAAATTAAGAAACTTTAAGTCAATCTTTTTAACGACCATGATTCTTTCTTCATTATTTTATATTGTTTATTTGACAAACGAAAATATTGATGAGAGTAAAGAGTAAACAAAGGAGGGCACGAAAAAAGAAAAAAGAAAAGAAGCTAAAACCATGATTTCGAACCTCTATAAACCCATCTCTCCCAAAAAAAAAAAAAAAAAAAAAAAAAAAAAATCTTTATAGGCCAATGACAAGATTTTTTGTCTTTATAGCGTACAATTTTCTAGTCAAACGTGGAGTACTCAAGCCGACCAACACGAATAAATGTTTCATGTTGCGCAGAAGGGCCCACACAACGAGGAGGCGACAGAAGGGCGGCCACGTGGGTCCCATCCAGGAGCCTTGGCCCTTTCGGACGGTGACGGCGTCCCTCCCTGCCTCCTTGACGCCGGGTGACAGGAGATGGGCGCCCACTTGTTGGTACCCATCAACGTGACTGCCATGACACGTGTATTCTTAGCGTGGGTCCCGCGGAGATCCTAAAGGATTTCTGGCGATCCAACGGCGCCGCCAAACCGACCGACTTTTATCTCGGTGCAGATACGGCAGAGGAGAAGCTGCTTCGTCCGATGTCGGCTCGCTCGATTTGACCCGGTTCGCGACCTTGGAAAACCCGCTGCTCCCCCGCGCGTGGACCGGTCCGCCTCGCCCGGTCCATTGTCGGGCCGGCGCTCCAATGTAAGAGCTTTGCAGTGGAAGCACACACATAATAGACCCAGAAATGTAACTCCCTTTGCAAGAGGAATGCTGTGAGGACTCCAAATGTGAACGTATATGTCTGTAATTGCATTCATGGTCGACTTGTCCCATATAAAGATAGAAAAGTGCCCATTTGGATGTAAAAATTTAAAATATCCTTCTCACCTTTGCGTAAACGTCCTACCACCTTCAGAAAAGAGTGCTATGATAATTTTACAGGTATGCTTTTACCCGTCCAAAATTATAGTTGAAACAATCTTAGCGACTGAATATTTATATTAAGGAAGGGATTAATTTACAAGATGTGCAGCTTATAAGTTGACAAGAATATACAAGCAAAAACACATACATTTTTCCAAAATAAAGAACATTACAGTTCCTGCAAATTATATTTATGGGCTGGATGTACCTATGTTTATAACCAGGCAACCCTTCCAATGCCTAAGGTATGGTATCATTGTATCTCTACTGAGGGAAGAAAAGATGTATTCTCCTCACACGAAAACTAAAACTAAGCATTATTAGAACAAATCGAGTACCCCATTTGAGATTCTTCATGGACCGTCAAGAGGTTGGCCTTTTGCCGCATGATGCAGCAGGTGCGAGGGCAATATATTGGGTATTATCTTGCGTTAAGACACGAACACAGATAGCCATTTCTGTGCTATATTGGTACCTAAAGTTTGCCTTGCTATATAATGTAATTAAGTGGAACAATAATTTATTTGCAGTGTGCTCTCACTCTTCGGAAATGTGAAACAAAATAATGAACATTAATTTTTTTTTTTTTTTGGTAGAACCTGGAGCCAAAGGCTCCCCATTTAAAGATATAAGTTCAGTATCAAAGTTTACAGATCTGATTACAATGTTTAAGAAAATTATTCCTTACATTACTCTGCATACCATACGTGGCTCAAGAACCCAACCAGTATAAAAACTGAATTCAAACAAAATTCTGCTCATCTCATTTAGTCAGCAGGTTTCCAAAGGACTCGGCAACATCTATAGCTATGGGGAGACCATGGAGTTCCAATATTATTATCACCTTGTTTTATCCTTTTTTGAGTTCAGAGCCGTCTTTTTCTTTATAATCTGGTACTTGTTATGCATCGGTAAGGTTGGAGTTTACCTATTTTTGTATAGTCCGTATGGGTGTTTTTTCTACTATGTAACTGTTAGACTCTATATTAGCATTTCCTTTTGAATTCAAGTTTGTGCTTCATTTTCTACCAAAAAAACAAAATTCTGCCACCACCAGGATCTGTGAACATATCTGCTCGAATAATTTCTGATCTCAAACTTCAGAAGCCATTCAAAATGATCAAACCTAATTATAATTGGCAGCTAATACAAAATCCGTAGAGTCCCGATTCACTCCAGTTTTTTTTTTTTTTTTTTTTTTTTCAAGTTTTGCCCTCCGGTCGTCCTGCAACATAACTAATGAACATTAAATTGGACCCAATGGCTTGTACGGTTCTTCTTTCGAGGAGTCACGGATGGTTTACCCCTGGGCAGGCAGCTGCTAGAAGAAACACAAACCCAACACACGTGGGATCAGCATTTTCTCCCTTTCAAAGGAAAAAAAAAAGTAAAAAGAAAAAGGGGTAGAACGTGTCAACCGTTCGGTGGATTCCAAACCAGCTTATGTGAAGTGGGGTTCGAGCCACGAAGATTGCTCTCTTTGGGAAAAACATCAGAACCAAGCGTTTTGGGTTTTGGCTGCTGTTCAGACACAGGCTTACTCCCCTTCTCAATAGCTCAACATAGCTTAGATTTACCGAGTGCGGGTGAATTTATTTTTATATTTAAATAAATTTAAATATAAATAAAAATTTAAAATTTTGATCAATATTTATATTCATAATCATATTCGTAATCATATTTATAAAAAAAATAGATATAAATATGAATAGACAATTATTCAATCCCTATTCGAATATCCAGATATGCATATAATCCTATAAAATTTTATATAACACTTATTAATTTTTAAATAAAATATACAATCATATAAATATATTATTAACTTGATTTATCATCTATTTAATAATATATTTAACTCTTTAATCAGTAAATTTATAATTATGTTTTCAATTTTCGAATTGTATTCGTTGAAAATAAATATGGATATGAATTTTTACATCTAAATAATATTATTTATATTCATCAAATAAAATAAATATGGATATAAATATGCTAGTATTTGATCCACTGTCAGCCCAAATTTCAAGTTTTTTTTTTTTTTTTTGATCCTCTTTTCTTACAAAAAACCATAGCTTATAATTATCCATTTTGAGTTCATTTTTTCTTTTGGACCCTCCATTCCTACCAAAAAAGAGCGACTGAAATGGATAATTACAGATCCACAGAACATCCTCCTGTCAGAGCTAGGCCAACAAGCAATCCAGTCGGCCTGTTGATTAGCTTCCCTGAAGATGCATAAATGAGTTCCTAAATTCTTTTTAAAAAAAAATAAATAAATAACACCCTGCAACCAAGAAAGCTACATAAACCAATGACTTGATCTATGAAATCACCATCGAAGAATCACCCTCCAATCCAATATGCTCCACACCAAGGTTTCTGCAACCATAACATAACTCATTTCCTCCCAAGCAGCAAGCATCCTTACCTTTCATCACCATCACTCCGCGTATCGAACAGAAGCAGCCATAAACACACCCTTCAAAATATCTAATAAGGACACCCAATCCCGCTCTATCATTCCCATGATGTATCACAAGATCCATGAAAAGCACATTTAACCTACTGGGTTAAGAGGGTACCCAAGAGAAGATAGGGTTATTACTCAAGGGAGACATCCAGGAAGAAGACATGCCCCCCGAGTCCCAGATTACTTTTAATTGAGTACATAAATCCATTGGCAGCCAGACAGCCCATCTCGCAACCAGAGCTGAAGAACAAATCTCATTTCTGAAAACAAAACAACTTCGGGCATTCTGAAGTCCAAACCAGCTCAAGTTCATTGATTTAACAGAAACTGAATGCAAGAAGAAAAGGATCCCCTCCATCGATACCTTTTAAACTTTGTCCAACTTATTTAACACCAAAAACACAGCAACGCATGCCTCGTTTTTACTGTAAATTTAACCATCAATTCCAACAAACATGCGACCATAACAACGAGAAACAACAAAAATAAATAGTAATTCAAGGTTGCATCAATTATGCCCTCTCAAAGAAGATTCAAGCAGCACAAGTTAATTTTTTTTTCAAGACAAAAGAGAAGAAAACTTGAATAACAACTTAAATTGGAGTAGATTATATAAATCATCAATCAGATGTCTGGAGTAGTTTTAATTCCATGAAAGCTAAATACAGTATGCACTGTACAATTTATAACTGGTGAGTGACTCTTTTATGGGCCTTAAAAGCTTACGTGGAGAAAGAAAAGCTGAAATCATGGGAACGAGTGAAAGGCTCATGTAGTGAGAATGAAGTCCAGAGCACCATTTCAGATTTTCTTTGTTTTATTCATGATTCATGTCGGGAGTCTAGACCAGAATCTCAAGCCCGAATGTGTTCTCTCCGCTGTATGTGACGTAAAGAAACCCATCTTCATCTTTCTTCTCATCATAAATTGTAGACATTATAGCTCCTAAAACATTCAAAACAAATATCAGCTTTACCGCCCATGTGTATTGAACTGAATGATTTTCATGCTGCTCATGTGCATGCAGAATCACCTGTAGGTGGAAGCACATTATCAACGAATATGAAGATGGCCTTCTCTGCACTTAATTTGATTCTCTTGCGAATGACATAGACAAACTGCCCAACAGTCAAGTCAGCTGGAACCAAATACCTGCATTTGCAATTTGTGAGCATGTAAGCAATCAATTTAATCATTAACAAGATCAACACAGAGGGATAAGTTCCTTCTTTTCAGCACAAGTTCCTTAAGCAAATTGTCATGTTTGTAGAGTTAAATGGTCTCATTTTGAATACAAATGACTGAAGAAATTCTTTCCCAGATTACCAAAACACTTGTATCAAAATAAACAGAGTTACAAGGCAAAGTTCTAGTGAGTAAAGGATAAACTGTTTATCTTTCAAAGATTGCTATACAGCTTGAGTAACTCCAATAGCAATTTGCTAGAAAGAAAATGTCTAGCATAACACAGTAAATACATGCATGGACTAGGAGCTAACAGCTACTAAACGAATGATGTTTTCTTCTCATATGATGAACAATTTAGAAAATAAATGATAAAGTACAAGGAAACCCTTAAAAGAAATGAATTTGGCAATTTGTAGATAAAAAGAAAGAAGTCAAGATCAGACTGTAAAGATATGAAAGGAAAAAACCCAAGCCATAATTAACTTAACAATGCTTACTTTTTCTTGTCGATATTTGGAATATCACTTCTTTCTGCTTTCTCCACAATCACCTTAGAATCATAACATATGGTTCAATATAAAGAGAGATAATAAGATAGGAAACTAATATGAGCAGCATCTACTAACTTGCAATGCAGAATTGAACACAGCAAGCAGGTAGCACAGTCTAATAAAGATGGTCGGAACATATTTAGCTGGTTTGCAGGTTCGCTTGCTTTTTGCTAGGTTTTCAAGCATCAATTTGCTCTTTCTGAGTAAACTGAGTTTGTTTTGGTTAAGCCAGTCCACCAACTTTGGTTAATTGTGTCCTATTTGCCCCTAGCAAAGTTTTCTCCAATCATGGTCAGTGCTCCAACACTGTGGTTGCCAGCACCAACCAGTTTCAGAGTGTCTAAGATAGCACCATCCTGGTAAACAATTTGAGATATAAAGATTTATGTGCCAATTTATTCAACATACAAATTTCACTACTTTAGTTCGGTTTGTTAAGACTTGTTATGCATTTATTAGGGATGAGGGTGGTGCTTGTAAAGGGCATTTTCTGGGGGACCATAATGTGCAACATACCGAGACATTTTGTGTAACTCTCACTTTTAACTCTTCATATAAGATATTAGTGGTAACCATATAAATGCTTGCAACTTTACACATATCTAGGCATGTATTCCTACTTAGGTACAAATGTTGCAGATTCATAAATATGATGTGAATTTCTTGAAAAATAAGTATCGGGAAGTTTGTAATTTCGCATGCATCATAAGCTATCAGTTTAATCATGTCTTCCTTTGCCAAGGAGTTGTTTAATTATTTATAAGCGAAAGGTTTACTAATTTAAATTTCTGGTAGGTGAGTTCAGACCATTGCAGCTTTATGGTCATTGATAATCCATTTTATCATTTTAAAAAAAAGAGTAGTTTTCTGTCAAATTCATAGACAAGAATCTCTTAATAACACGTATTACCTTATAGGGTTACAAAGTTGTGCCCTACTAAATGAGAAAGGTAGTATTTCCAACCAGAAATACTATGTCATCAGCAAATTCGATGCACTCTACCAAGGTGTTTTACATAACTCCCCAATGCAACATCGAACATTTGAAAAAATTCGAGGAAAATAATATCTTATCATGATGAAGCACTATATGTAGATATACTGGCATGTGTTACATTTTGGAGGGCCTCATGTGTATTAGACATGCATATGCATGACTAAATGACACAGATAGTTTTTCCAATCACACATACTATGTCATCAGCAAATTCGACTTCCTCTACCAAGATCATTTTTACATCACTCTCCAATGCAACATAGAAAATTTACAACAAAATGAGAGGGAAAGAGTATCTTCTGATAATGCAGAACTATATGTCGATATACCCCATCATGCTTAGATCCAGATTTTCAGAATTCCTGAACATGATTCTCATTGAAGGTTCAAGTATGAATATGCAACAGCAGCCAATATGATCACTCCACACATTTTACAAATTAAAGGATCTTTTTTATCACTCATTCCTTGAAGACTGCAATGATTTACCAGCAATTATTATTCACAACAAAATAACGAGAAATTTTTCCATCAATAAATTACTAACTACATTTTAATATTGGCATCAAAAAAAATCTTCATCCAATCACTAACTTTAAAGGATGGTTAAGAAAGTCCAGCAGAAATGCTCATAGAGTATTGATGCTGTTCCTTCTTTCACTAAGGAAGAGTAACTCCTATAAAACTGTATCAGATTTCCAACAAAGATGCGCGACTAACAAATATATGTTTTTGAGGCCCTGGGTGGATGGAGACTAGCTAACAAGAAGCCATGGAGCCAGCACCCATACAGGCACAAGATGGATATAAAATTTATAACTTGTCCCCTGACAAAATTAGGATTCCCCATTCTATGAAATTAGAAATAAATATTTGTGTTATGTGGGTATCCGTTAAGCTTCAAGGTCCACTAATCATACAGCAGAAAAGTTTATATTGCAGTTATAGGTAACATGGGAAGATCTCTATTGAAGGTCCACTAACCACTCAACTATTCTCCAAGTAATAAAGCATCATTTTGCAGGTCAATATGGATCTCTATTTATCTAGTTGCTAGCATGTGCACAGCCTATGAGATAGGAATTGGCTATTAGAAAATATGCACCAAATTTGCTCATTTACTCAAGAATATAGATTTATAGATACATGTTTAACTTCTGCAGATTTTTACTTTAAGCTAAGGGTTATCGATATAATATTGCAATCTTGTTATCTATCTATCAGACCATGTTTGAGGTCCATATTGAGCATACTTTAAGGTTAAGATTGGACTGAAGAAGTCTTGAATGCATAGCAACAGATCCAAAAAAACGATAGCCACCACATTTTTTTGTCAATTAATCAATGATAGTAATTAGACAAGTGATTTAAATAGAACACATCTCACTGATGAAGTATCATTAATTTAATTGAAGGCATTTTATACATTCTTTCCTCTTTAAAAATATTTTCACCAATGTTAGTGCCAGACTGACACGAAGCCCAATTGTCAGACAATGACAAGAACCACAAAGAACCTCCATTGGATGTTTATGATAGGAGGACCTATCTGAGAAAACTGAAAAAGACAGAGTGGTCACTTAGGGCCAGTTTGGGAAAATCCCAATGGATCTTGCCAGATTTGGCAGGATAGGCCAGAGAGAGGCATGGAAAGGAGAGCAGAAGAGGGGAAAGGAGAGAATGGAAGGGACGTAGCATCAGATCCTTGCAGGATGAAAAAAAGACCTCAAGAGGTCTTACTTCTTCATCTTGCCAGGATCGAGCCACGATCCCCGTGAAGTTCCTCTCTCTGTTCTCCAACTTCCTCATTTTTCTTATCCCAACATGGTTTTCTTCACCTATCCAGCCCGACCTTGTATGGTTTTGCCAAACATGCCCTTAAAATGATTTTCTAAAAGAGTTTTTAAACTGCAGAGAATATTCTATGTTATTTACAACTAAGCCAGGATGGACATCCTCGAATTGTAAATGATATGATTGGCTCTAACAAGTTAATGGCTTTAGGTAATTGTTTTGGAGATTGGACCTTTAAGGAAAGAAATAATGATCCAACTTGTTCTCTGCTCTTCTGTCCCATTACCCTGTCCACATGATTGGCAGTCAGCCAATACAGGTAGCTAACTCTAAGGGTCATCTACATAGAGAAGTAAAGGACATCTAAATCATTGAAGAACAATGTTAAGCACATCAAGATTTGAAGATTGCAACCTGTTTGCTAAGAAGTAATCTGAGGATGTATTCACCATATATCAAGCAATATATTCATCCTATGTCTGAAAATTTATTTAAGCATATTCTATATGAAGAATTAGATTTCAAGGATTTCTCTAAGGTGTCACTAAACAAGAACAGAATTGTTGATCTTTGCATCTAGTCAAACTCTAGAAGACTCACAATGTTTTCTTTTTCATTCATATCTCTCTAGCATTATAAGAAAAACACCAAGGGATGGGACCCATGAGTCTCCATCCCCTGCTAGAGACGTACAAAATATCTCTAATATTATACGGAAAACAACTCTACTTCCTGAGTTTGACTACAAACACAATCAAGGTTTGCCATCTCGGTACTAAACCCTACACCAGCACCATCATATTATAGTATTGGTATGCAGTTTCGTATAGTACGAGATAGTGTATGGTCCCGGTACGGGACAGTATGGCAGACCATGGACACAACTTTTTTCTCCATATAAGAACCAAGACTCATGAGTCATGTGGACAACAGCAATCTATTTTGTACCTCTTGATCATGCTATGATATAGTTTTAGAATAAATATACCCTTTCATATTCAGCATAAAATAACTGAAAAGGAGAGGAGTAGCAATAAGAGATTATACTGGGAAAATATTTATCAAAAATATCAAAAAAAAAAAAAGATCAATGGGATCAAGACCATCCACCAAACACTATCTTCTCTTGAATAAACCATGTGCACCATGTGTCAAATACTAATAACAATTTAATGCCATCTATAGGTCAAAACCAGAGAAATCCCTAGCTAAGAAAAAGAATCCACAAATATCCACCTAATTGTGAAATTCTATAGCAAAATGCATGGGATCACATTTCAACCTAAAGAACTGCAATGAGTCACCTATGCTGCTAGATGAATGTTAGATAACCAGTCAAGATACAGTTAATAGCTTGTTGGACATTACATAATTGACCAAGTCAACTGATAAGGATACTATTTGGACTGATAAATTTTAACCAGAATTTAACAAAAAAGGAAAAAAGATGAAAAAAATAAATAATTCATATTTCTAATTAAGGTCCTACATATCAATTAATGTAAACCACATGGAACTCCTGTGTGAACGACTAGTAGATGTTGTTGACAGTGCTCAAAACCAGGAGCAAGTCAGCAAATTTCCACAGTATTGAGCAGGACAGCAATTCATGAATGAGTAATAATTATATCTAAGCAAGCTCATCTAACAGAATGCTTGAATTTGGGACTGAATAGGAAGAGTAGTGACAACAGAATTCCCAATGTTTCATTAAAAGAGTTTAGAATCCATGGAAGGTCAGGAGGAACATCAAGTGCAAGAGAGAGAACGGAGCTTTCAATGTTTCATCAAAGGAGTTTAGAATCCATGAGAAGTTTGGAAGAACATCAAGTGCAAGTTACCAAGCCCTCGATGAGAATGTCACTTAATGGTTGTACACAATATATGTTGAAACTTGAAAATGCTCCCAATGGTAAAAGCTTTAAGAATTTTTTCAATGTCAAATGTTGAGATCTGCCTGATGATATAGTAAGTGTGGACTAGCATGCATGGGTTGTAACAAGGGCACTAAACTGCGACTTTGTGATAGACAAAGAAAGATTCTTCAACATCCTATTACATACACTTATATCTCAAGTGACTAATAATATCCTTCAGACAAAGGATTTTTTGTTGCTCTGAGCCTTAATGCAGAAAATTTTATAATGTATTATCATACAATCGACTTGCCCTTTGAGCATTGATTGTGTGTGTGTGTGAATAACTTAACGTCTTGTCCTTCATGTTACTTTTATTCACATGTACATATCAAAGAAAATCCACCTAAATTGGTTCGATCATGGAGGGACAGAGTCGAAGCCGATTTCTTTTCGAATATACACAGGATCACTGTAAAAAGCAAGAGATATGAAATATCAAACCTAGTACCTTCTGGGTACTACATACAACATATGCGATGACAAATAGGAGGAGATCAATATAAATGATAAAAATTGAACTTATAGGAGGAAAATCATCTGTGAAACATGAAAGCATTTGACTATGTGCTTCCTAATCATTCAAAACAAATATCTCGGTAGATTTTCATAAAATAAGTTACATCTCAGATTTTCAAGAAATATATTGAGATTTTGGTCTCCTAAGAAGCCCACGACTTTTCATTTACACTATCAATTCACTGAGGCTGGCTCTTGATCTACTTAAAATTGAAACTACACTTCTCCGAGAGCTCATCATCAAGTCATAGCCGATGCAAAAGTTGATGTTAAAAATCTAGATAGATTTTTCAATAGGGGGTTGTTGCAGCAGCAACCAGTATTCTTACCTGCTCTATGTATGAGGCTCGTTATCCCAAACAAACATCACTATCTTTAAGGAATTGATGTCATAAATATTTGCGATTAACATATATTGATTTGTTTGGCCATGTATGGTCGTGATAATAGATAAGGTAATAGCATGAAGCACAGACCATAAACCACATCATTAGAACTGTAATCACTCAATAAGGTACAAGCATATTAATTTGGTGTGAAGTTACAACCGACTTCCTAGCTTTCCTGGATCAGCTTTTTCATAAAAATACTTGACATTGGATATTCGTTGTAAACAAGCAAAGAATCAAAATTTGTGTTGATAAATAATTGCTCAAATCACAAGATACACTAGACATCACTTCTTCATATAATTTATGCTCTGGGAGATTGGACAACCAATAAGAATGTACTAAATAGTAAATAGTTCCGACTAAATCACCCTTTTTTAGTATGAACAATCAATAATGTACTTAGGGTAAAGAGGTAAAAGAAAATTCAAATGGTATCACAAACAAAAGAAGAAAAGAACGAGACAGAAAACTGTGCATGTGAATGGTACAGGTATATTCTTCTGTTCCCATAAGGAAAGATACCCGCATACCCATTCAATAAGGCATATGTAGCTTGAAAAACATCAATGACATGTCTGCATACTGGCTAAATGAGTGTACATGCCATCAACATAAATTAAACATGATCATGCAACCAAGAATTCAGTATCATCTGATATTCATCTTTACGTTTACTGCCAAGTAGTTTTGATGTGCTTTTGAAGTGATTATGATATATGGCCATGAGCATAACCATAACAATGCAGCTCCTTCAACTTATTTGAGGTCAAACCCATGACCACAATCACAACCAGCAAGTCAAAATTATAAAGATATGATAGCAGTAAGAATCTTCATGGTGGAAGTGAGGACTGATAGAACCAAAACTATGTAATTCATTGACATGCAATGCCTTTTCCAAACTAGACTAAAAACAGCGTGACCAATAAAAGGGATTATTTTACATATAACAATGAATATATACACATATACATACATATGTATAGTACAGGATTATTTTACAGACAACACCACGACTATTACTGAAAAAGAATAACAGAGTCCATGTGTGATCGACCAATATATTCACCTCCTAACATAGAATTTTACATCAAAAAGTTACGACAATCCATAAGTCTGAGTCTCAAAATTCAACCTTTACTAAAACCAGCATACAGGAAGGAAGAATTGTGAAAGCAGGCAATCAACCCACCAAAACAATCAAAGTGATAGAGAAATCTAAAAATACGGGGCGAAACATATAGGAGAAAAAAAATAATCCTTACAGGAATTCTATCCGGGTATTTCTCCCTGATCCTAGCAGCCTCCGCCCGTCTCTTCTCTGCAAATTCAACAAAATTATAGACGAAAATCAAATTCAATTAAAAGCAAAAAAAGACACAATTACATCATGACATCGGTTACACACCCAGGTCATGATCTTGCTTGAAGGAACTCCTCGCCATGTACCCTGCAATTAATCCACAAACAAAGAAAAAAATCAAAAAAAAAAGGGAAAAAGAGGAGAAATGTCGCCTTTTATTCAACCTAACCAAAAGACAAGAACTCCATAGAAAAGAACAAAAACAAAACAAAACAAAAACAAAACAAAACCCTAATTTTGAAAAAAAAAAAAAAAAAACTTAGTGATCAACCAAAGTGCGCAAACCCAAAACCGAAAAAAAAAAAAAAAAGAAAGAAAGAAAGAATGTTTTGATGCGAAGCCAACTACTGATCAAACAGAGAACCGAATCGTTAAAAGAGAATTAAAAAAAAAAAAAAACGAAAGGAAGTCCAAGAAGATTATTCTCTAAATTCGAAAGAGAAAACAATCTTACCACCAAAAAATAGAGAGAAAAAAAAATCCACCGAAAGAGAGGTTGGGGAAAGAGGCGGAGAAGTCAAGAAGCGTTTTTGGGATTAAAGCAAAGGAGAAAGCTTAGATTATACATATATATATAGATACCTCTATATATTTTTATCAATCAATTATTTATATTTATATGATAAAAGGTTACGTTTGGATAAAGATCGGAGGAGGAGGGGACGAAGAAGACGAGGACAGCTTAACTTGTTTGGATTTGTTTATTTTGGGGTGAAAGTCGGCGTCCTGCAACCACCGCACTGCCCACCCCACGTGTATTTATCTACATGGACTGCGTAAGACTGGACTCCAGCATGGTTAAAATTTTATTTACAATAGAGCATGAGAAAATTGATAAATTGTTGTTTTTTAAAGGTACTATATAGATCGAGTTTACAAAAATTTTACCTATTAGCCTTTGTAACTATAAAAGATTAATTCTAATTAAAATAAGTTTTGGATATGAAAAATTTAGTTGAAGATTGAAAGTTGAAAACTTCTTTATTTAATAAAATTTTTGAAAGATTATGATGAGATATCTGATAGCTAATATGCAAGGCAAAGTCTTGTCAGTTAAAATCGGACATCGAAGCTTTGGTATTATATATATAAATAAGACACCAATGAAGAGAATCATACATGTAATTTCACACATACCATAGCTCAGTACGTCCAAAAATAAAATTTGATACATGCTGATAAAAGAAAAAAAATATTAAATTGTGATCGAAATTATAATTTTCCACAGCTTCAACATGGAAATGGTTGAAATTACATCTCCACATTTATTTTTTTTTCAAATTTGTTGCCTAGTTCGCGAACCTGTGGAGCTGAATAAAAAGATATCATTGGGCTTAAGTACTCTCAAGTCGGTTGTTGCAGAAACACAAAATTTGGCTTGGAGGAGACTCTCCCACTATTATCTCATGAATATTTTCAAGTCCTTGAAGAAAATAGGCATCCAATCATTTACTAAAGAGCATTCTATGCTAAAGAGGGTGTGATCAACGTCGGAAGGCAATCCACAATTATTACAAAGACAATCAAGCTGCCGACTGGATAGCTGCGAGGGCGATTGATGGGGATTTCATAATTGGCAGTCACACTTAGGTTCCACCTAATTTGGGCAACATTGGGCTTCTGATCAATGCTGTGTGGCTTCCTATAGAACTTTTGTTTGGGCTCAGCCTATCTACATTCAAACAACTTTAAAGCCACGAGTGCCAAACCATGTGCAGGAAAAATGTTACCAGGAACAATACCGATATCATGAGGCCAGCTTCCAAGATTTCTGAGCAAACCCCCAGAATAGGCCGATAAGGAGGGCAAAAGGAAGGCCATGATTGGTTTTGTGGGCAGTAAGAGAAAGCCATCTCCCCAAATGTATTATTTTTTATAATTTAACTTGAAAGGACACCTTTCAAGATTTGAATTTAAAATTTTCTTAATTTGGAGAAGATGTGCAACCATCAGGCTATTGCGCCGCTCATGTCGGGAAACAACTGACGCAAAGCTAGATTTTTTGGATCTATTTATGGTTTGGATGGTCTCCGTGCCACAATGAAGGAATTCGATGATCTACTTATACTATATCTGTTATTTTACTATATATGAGAAGAACTTCTAGACTCATGCAATTGAAGCCTCACAGGACATTTTTTTTTTTTTTTTTTTTTGATAGGAAAAAAAAAATAGAGAGCACATTGCTTTTTTGCTAAGTCCCAACTGTAGTTAATTAGTTATCTTTCCTTCTATTATAAGCTACCTAATTTCACTAAAACTTTATTGAATAACTCTTTCTAGCAAATCCTTTTTCTAATTTAGGTTTAAATAAAAACTAAAATAAATTTTAGGACTCTAAATGTGCATAAACAAAATAGCCAAAATCTAGCTTTTTTTTTCTTTTCTTTTCACTTTCAATGGAGCCTTATCCAAACACTGCTAGATTGTTATAACTTGCTTCACCATTCATTAGGGCCACATTTTGATAGAAATAAATATATAGATAACCCCCATTTTCTATCTTGCAAACAGTCATTTTAGTCGGCAGAATAGCTCAATTTTCTTCTTATGCTATATGTGTGAAGAGATATCCTTGTCACTTGAAGGATAATACCATCTATGGAGAGAGGATGGAATATTATATCCTATTTTTTTAATATTTATTATTTATATAAAAGTGTGTAAAAAAAAATCGATTATCATGAGCCTGAGCTGAATCAGTCACTTCAATTTAATTTAAGCTAAATTTTTTCAAAGTCAACCTTATTTTGATTTTAAAAAATTCAAAAAAATTGGTTCCATTTGATCTTAAATTTTTGAAACCAATCCAAACAAAAAAAAAATGGCCTCTCTCTCTTTCACACCACAAGTCCCTCTTCATCCCACCTCTCTTTTTCTCTTCACTATTGCAGCCATTGAAGCCTTCTCATCTTGCTAATCCAAAGATGACAAGACAATCGAATCATTTTCTATAGCCAGAGCAATCACAATGCATAAAAGAGACACCCCTCTCATATCTTGTAGGGTGTCATCTTTTTTCAAGCCCTATTCTTCTCTAATCATATTATTGTCATTTTCTTTTCTATTTATTTCTTTAGTATTTTTTTCTCTTTCTAATTGATTACTTTACTTCCTATCTAAGTCCCTTTCTTTTGATTCTTGAAATGAAAAATTTTACAAAAAGAGGTTGAGTTTGATACCAACAGAAAATTAGAGAGCATCCAAAATCCTTCTTTGGTCCATCGAAATTTTTTCTCACTCTCCCTTTCCCCTGAGACTTGTAGATCTTAAACAGATTTTTTAGATAAAATCTCTAAGAAAACCATCATGAATAAGCAACATCGAGATCTTCTTAACCTAATACAACGAATTGAAATTAGACCTCCTTAATTTAATAAGTCAAACCGAAATCGAAACATATTTCTCGGTTTAGTTTCATTTAGCTTTAATAAATTTTTAATTTGATTATGTTTTGATTTTAAGAAATAAATTTTAATTTTAATTTTTACCCCTAAACTGATCAAATCAAACCTATACATACCTCCACTAATATGTATATAAAAAATTAGTAGAGTAATTTTATCTTTATAATAAAAAAAAGATAATTTTAAAATTCAAAATGTATTAGGTGCATCATATTTCCGTCCCTTGTCTCTTTCACCAATTCCTCCAACCAAATATCAAAAGATATTTATCCTGAAAGATAAAACCATTAACTAGATATTTTTTTTATTTTGATCCTCCATATCAATTCTGCAACTAAACATAATGCAGTAGTCCTCAATTTATACCTTCTATCAAGTAGTATCAGCATACTTGGTAGATTTTTCACTTCCATTGCATCATGTCATTTCCATCCTTAATGACTCTTTTTTTTTTTTGGATAGTACTAACAAGCTTTTTTTCAGTGGTTAATTATGTATGGTGATTGAGCACCTAAATTTAGATCTCAGAAATTTGCAAATAGGAAGTATGCACCATTCCATTACTTTTTATGGATATTATCTTAGTGAAATACTTTTTATACATTTGAACAGGTAAAATTTTACAGATTTCTTAACGATCCTGTTAAAGGAAAGAAATGAAGCCGGCCTATATATTTTCTTTAGAAGGGTTATGTGTGGTGTTTCTATTGATCCCATAAAATTCAAATCTATAATAAGACATTTCACTCTAACACTAAAATTTAAGGTTAAATTTTTGTAACTATCCAAGCTACTAAATGGTCTAATTCAATAGTAGTCCATGAGTAGATTAAATATGTTCAATTCCAGATTATATTTGATTTTAAGCACGTTGTTGTTAGATCTATGTTCAGGGTGATACTTTTAATTAATCATGAAAGAATACATTTTAGAATTCGCATGTCTTTGTATAGGCTATAAAGTTTTTCATCATTTTTTAAGTGGCAAAAAATATAGGAATTTAAATTTTTTGCAAGTGAGATCGATGGCTAACCTCTATACATTTTAGACTACTCAACTATATAAAAATACATTAATATTAGAGTAAATCTTTGTCGCTTATCCGACTAACGTTTGTCCTCATCTCTCTACCGACTGAACGTACAACTTAACGGATCGAGCCAACTTAATTTTTGACCAACGAAATAAGACTAAATCGGTTTTGCACCGACTAAGTTCTACATATAGGTTCATCTGAACATTTAGTCGAGTTCTCTCCAAATATCATGATCTCGAGGACGTAGAGATTAAGCGACAGTTATTCAACGTAGGTGTTAATTCCCCCATGTTTGAAAAATTATGGGTGTGACGATCTCCCGTTGATTGCCCATTACATGGTCTTAATGGCAGTTAAGAAGATAACTGTCCACCAAGGACAATAATACCCACGTTCCAAATTCTAGGGGGTGGAAGTTACATAGTAATAGCACTTTCCATCCTATATAAAGTGGCAAGCAGGAGAACTGGATAAGTTTTCTAATTACAAAATTTTTAGACTCTCGTATTTTGGTCTTTTCAACTACTTTCTTTATCCGATTGACTTAAGCATCGGAAGATCCCTCATTGGATAATTTCTGACAAACGAACTTGATTTTGCAGATTTTTTGTCATCAAGCAATCGAGTGCAATACCTCGAGTTTTAGCTGACCAAGTCATCGGAGATTCGTAGCAACAATTAGAAATATGATAATAATTTGCTCTTTGGCTTTCTATTGGGTTATATGCTAGACTTCGACTTGTATATCTTTATTAGTGGACAACCACCAAATTTTAATTCGGATGGTACAATCTTGGCCATTAGTGAAAATAAAAGCAATCCTTATTTTAACTCTTGTATATAAAAATCCCTATATTTTTTATTAAAAATAAATCTTTTTTCTCTTAGAAAATTGGGAGCACTATTTTCCATCATTTATCATATGCCTAGCCCATCCCTAGCTAGGTTTGTATCCAAGTTTTCGAGATTATTCCAAAGGATACTAGTCTATCTAAGAACTTAGACTTCAACCGGATGACATGAGTATAAAATAAAGTGTGAAAAATAACCCCTCTCAGTTCTCTATGAGGAGAAAAATATCTTTGCTCTTGGACAAAAGAGAAAAAAATATTTTTTTGATAAGGAAAATGGGTTGAGGGGGGGGGACCGGCGTAGCTATCCTCTTTGGGTGTGACCAAAAAAACCCCCAATCCGCTGGAGAAATGTTCCCGCATCTCCCCACCATATTCAAGTGGAACAGATGAATACATCACCCCCAGCACTATCCATGCATCAGAGGATTCAAATACCATCTCACCACCCAGGTGTCCAAACATTGGAAAAATTAATCCCCTCATTTAATCGACTCTCATGGGCTCAAATCGTAGAAATGAGAGATGGAATTAACAATGCACGACCAACTGTGCTACCATATGAGTGGTAAAGAGAAAAATTTTTAGTTAGGAGTTTAGCCTTCCCCCTAGGTGGGGATCGGGTGGGTATAGGGTGGAGGGTGCAGAATATCTCCTCTCACCTTTTATGAGAAAAAAAAAGCCTTTGCTCTTAGCCAAAGGAGGCAAAAATTGAAAAAGATTAGAGATGTTCCAATGTTGTTCAAAAAATTTTGTAGTAGTTTAATTATATATAATTAAAATAGCATAACTAAAAAGTAAATTTTTTATTTTTTTAGTAAAAGAGAGTAGATTTATTGTATTTGGCTTCAACTTATACTTGCATAACTTTCGAGCATTTAAAGTGATGCTTCTAAATTATTGTTGGGTATAAAATACCCCCAGCCGAAGTCCTCAACAGAATCCACAACTCCGCCAGCAAGGCCGACCTTTAAGGCAAGCTTCGTCCGGACTCCTACGGGAGCCGGACTTCGCCCTCGACTCCAACGGCTGCAAAACAGACTGCGTCCGGACTCCTACGGGAGCCGGACTCCGCCGACAACTCCGACCACAAGCACTCCGCCCGGACTCCTACGGGAGCCGGGCTCCGTCCTCAACGTCAACTACTCGCAAGCTTCGTCCGGACTCCTACGGGAGCCGGACTTCGCCCTCGACTCCAACGGCTGCAAAACAGACTGCGTCCGGACTCCTACGGGAGCCGGACTCCGCCGACAACTCCGACCACAAGCAGACTCCGCCCGGACTCCTACGGGAGTCGGGCTCCGTCCTCAACGTCAACTGCTGGCAAGCTTCGTCCGGACTCCTACGGGAGCCGGACTTCGTCCTCGACTCCAACGGCTGCAAAACAGACTGCGTCCGGACTCCTACGGGAGCCGGACTCTGCCGACAACTCCGACCACAAGCAGACTCCGTCCGGACTCCTACGGGAGCCGGACTCCGTCCTCAACGTCAACTACTCGCAAGCTTCGTCCGGACTCCTACGGGAGCCGGACTTCGCCCTCGACTCCAACGGCTGCAAAACAGACTGCGTCCGGACTCCTACGGGAGCCGGACTCCGCCGACAACTCCGACCACAAGCAGACTCCGCCCGGACTCCTACGGGAGCCGGGCTCCGTCCTCAACGTCAACTGCTGGCAAGCTTCATCCGGACTCCTACGGGAGCCGGACTTCGCCCTCAACTCCAACGGCTGCAAAACAGACTGCGTCCGGACTCCTACGGGAGCCAGACTCCGCCGACAACTACGACCGCAAGCAGACTCCGTCCGGACTCCTACGGGAGCCGGGCTCCGTCCTCAACGTCAACTGCTGGTAAACCCCGTCCGGACTCCTACGGGAGCCGGGCCTCACCTTTAACTTTGATTACAGGAAGACTCCGCCCGGATTCCTACAGAGGCCGGACTCCGACCGCTGCCGAGCTTCAGCCGATAGATCTGCGCCCCTTGGCGGCCCTGCTCCACTTCCTACAACGGATCCCGCACTGCTCCATCACCCCTGACAGGCCACAGTAACGGTCGCAGCCCTGCTCCACTCTCCGCGGCGGACCCTGCGCGACCCCATTACTCTCTGACAGGCTGTATCAACGGTCATGATTCTGCTCCGCTCCCTACGGCAGGTGCTGCGTGACTCCACTACTTCATGGCAGGCCGCAATAACGGCCGCGATTCTGCTCCACTCCTCGCAACTGGTTCCACGTGGCGAGCTACGGCGATAGCCACGATCCCGCTCCACTACCCTTCGCAATAAAGTCCCCCTGACTACGGGCGGCCCACTACCAGACGGTTACGAACGTCGCCATCAATCCGTTACCTCCTCCGCCTATAAAAGGGGGACCCAGATACGTTATTCTATAAGCTCATTTTCTTATCTCAAAACTCTGCTAAATTCTCCGTTCGAGCGCTCCATTCTTGTTGAGGCAGAGAACTGACTTGAGCGTCGGAGGGTCTTGCCGGAGCAACACCACCTCCGGTTTAGACTTCCCTTGTAGGTCCCGACGGCGACCGCGACTTCTCCGACTCCAGCTTCCCCGGCGCAAGCGGATTTTTGCACCAACAGGATTGGCGCTAGAGGAAGGGCGTGAACCTTCGCAGTACCCTTGTTCTTAAAGGAGCGCTCAACGGATCCACTTCCGGCCATCTTTTCCGGCATCCACTCCTCCTTCCCTCATCTGATGCCTTCTCATGAGGCCTTTGCACAACCGCCTCCGGCTATGGTCGCCGATAAGGAGTGGTCGGATGATCGGCCCCTGTCGGATTCCGTCAATGCCATCTCGGGGGAATCCCGACAGAAGGCAACCAACATACCAGCTGCATCCCCCAAGTGGCAAAAAGTTGAAGAACCCATAACTTTTACCGAAGAAGACACCCAGGGAGTCCAATTCCCTCATAATGACGCGGTCGTAGTTTCTCTGAATATAGCGAATTACGACGTCTGTCGCATTCTCGTCGACAACGGAAGTTCGACCGACATCTTGTTCTACGATGCCTTTTCAAGGATGTTCGCTCTTGGCGGTCATCTGAGACCGATTTGCTCCCCCTTGATAGGATTTACCGGTGACGCCGTTCCGACGGAGGGAATGATAGCTCTGATTGTGGCCGTGGGTCAGTATCCAAAGCAGTCCAGGGCTCTGGTGAATTTTTTGGTGGTAAAGGCGCCATCCGCTTACAATGCAATCCTTGGCCGACCCGGCCTCAATGCTCTCAGAGCTGTCGTTTCAACCTACCATTTGAAATTGAAGTTTTCCACCAACCAGGAGATCGGAGAGGTCCGGGGAGACCAAGCCCTGGCCAGACATTGCTACAACATCGCCTTGCAAAGAAGCGACCGGGCTGACCCCTATCCCGTCGATGGATTGGATGCTCGCGATGACCTCACCGAAAAAAGGGACGGCCCAATCGAAGATCTGGTACCAGTCCCCCTGAATGATGGGAACGCGGAGCATGTGGTGTTAATTGGCTC
This sequence comes from Elaeis guineensis, assembly GCF_000442705.2. NCBI lineage: Eukaryota > Viridiplantae > Streptophyta > Magnoliopsida > Arecales > Arecaceae > Elaeis > Elaeis guineensis. The sequence continues at coordinate 18,125,657 of NC_026004.2, read as the reverse complement.
CAGCTTGGGGGAGGAGGTGCGGACACATCTTATTGATTTCCTCCGAAGGAATGCGAACGTTTTCGCTTGGGTTCCGACGGACATGCCAGGGATTGACATGGAAGTCATGGAACATCGTCTAGCGGTCGATCCTAAGCATCGACCGACAAAAGAAAAAATCCGGAATCATGCTCCGGAGAGGCAAAGGGCGATAGCTGAGGAAGTGGATAAGCTTCTCAAGGTCGGATTCATTAAGAAAGTCAATTATCCTGATTGGATTTCCAATGTTGTTTTGGTCAAGAAAGCAAACGGCAAGTGGAGGATGTGTATAGACTTCAAAAAGCTGAACAAGGCTTGTCCAAAGGACAGCTATCCCCTGCCCAGAATCGACCAACTGGTTGACGCTACCTCAGGCCATGAGCTCCTCACTTTTATAGATGCGTTCTCCGACTATAATCAAATTAGAATGGCGTCAGAAGATGAAGAAAAGACAGCTTTCATCACTAATCGCGGCCTTTACTGCTACAGGGTCATGCCATTCGGCCTCAAGAATGCGGGCGCAACCTACCAATGGCTGGTGAACAAAATTTTCAAAGAGCAGATCGGCCGAAACATGGAGGTCTACGTGGATGATATGCTTGTAAAAAGCAAGTCCTCCAGAGATCATGTCACCGACCTCGAGGAAACCTTTGGCACTCTTCGAAAGTACAGAATGAAGCTGAACCCAATTAAATGCACTTTTGGTGTAACCTCAGGAAAATTCCTGGGCTTCATGGTATCAGGGCGCGGGATTGAGGCCAATCCAGAAAAAATTTACACTATCCAAGAAATGACCGCCCCAAAGTCGATCAAGGAGGTTCAGCGCCTCACAGGGAGGATAGCGGCTCTTAATCGCTTCGTCGCGAGGTCGGCTGAATGATGTTTACCCTTCTTTCAAACCCTCAAGCAGCCGAAGAACTTCTGTTGGACCTCTGAATGCCAACAGACGTTCGAAGAATTAAAAAACTACCTCAGCTTACCCCCGCTGCTGGCAAAGCCTGAACCTGGGGAGGAATTATTTTTATACCTGGCGATCTCTCCCATGGCCCTTGCGGCCGTCCTTGTCAAAGAAGAAACGAAAGTCCAGCGACCAGTCTACTACATTAGCCGCGTGCTAAGGGACGCCGAGAGCAGGTACACCAAATTAGAAAAACTGACCTACGCCTTGTTGGTTGCAGCTCGGAGGCTCCGACCCTACTTCCAAGGGCATACTGTGACGCTACTCACCGATCAACCGATCAAGGCGGTTTTGCACCGGGCTGACGCCTCCGGAAGAATGGCAAAATGGGCGATCGAGCTCACGAAATTCGACATCAACTACAGACCTAGACCAGCAGTAAAGGCCCAAATATTGGCAGATTTCATAGTAGAGTGCACCATCCCAGAGGAGGCCGAACCTGAGCAAAGCAAGGGTAACGACCTAAAGTCTCAGCCGAATTCCCCCAACGAAGAAGCCAGTCCCTCCGATTGCTTTTGGACCCTCTATGTGGACGGATCTTCCAACATGGCGGGTGCGGGTGCAGGCCTGATTTTGGTCAGCCCGGAGGGAGTCATCGCAGAGTACGCTCTGCGTTTCGAGTTTTCCGCAACAAACAATGGAGCGGAATATGAAGCTCTGATCGCAGGATTAAGGATCGCCAAAGAATTGGGAATAGGTCAACTCCGGGTGCACAGCGACTCCCAACTAGTGGTGGGACAAGTCTGCGGGAGTTATGAAGCGCGGGAGGACAGTATGACCAAATATCTTGAGAAAGTAAAAGAGCTTACCCCCGCCTTTAGCAGTTTCGACATTAGGCAGATTCCAAGGCTGGAGAATACCAGAGCCGATCTTCTCTCCAAGCTGGCGACGTCGGCTCCGGTCGAATTGCCCAAAGGCATCCTTTTTGAAGTTCTGAAACATCCGAGTACGGAAGAATCGCGGCCCGTAATGGAGGTCGACCACGAGCCCAGCTGGGTCGACCCGCTGATAACCTATCTTAGAGATGGAGTTCTTCCCCAAGACGCGAAAGAAGCTCGGAAGCTCCGAAATCAAGCCTCTCGGTACATTCTTTATGAGAGCAAATTGTACAAAAGATCATACTCCTTGCCCCTCTTAAGATGCCTCCGGCCCTCGGAAGCTGACTACGCTTTGTGGGAAGTGCACGAGGGAGCTTGCGGAAGCCATTTGGGAGCCAGATCTTTATCCCACAAGTTACTCCGCCAAGGATACTACTGGCCAATGATGCATCATGATTCGATTGAGTATGTCAAAAAGTGCGATCGATGCCAGAGATACGCCAACGTCCAGAGACAGCCCGCCACCGAGCTCACACCTTTGAGTGCCCCATGGCCTTTTTCACAGTGGGGGATGGACATCCTTGGCCCCTTTCCCATGGCGTCCGGACAAAGAAAGTTCCTCCTTGTAGCGATCGACTACTTCACCAAATGGGTTGAAGCCGAACCACTAGCAAAAATCACAGAAGCGAAAGTGCAAGATTTCGTCTGGAAGTCAATTGTGTGCAGGTTCGGTTTGCCTAGAACCCTAATCACTGATAATGGACGGCAATTCGCGGGAGCAAGATTCGCCGAATTCTGTGAAGATCTAAACATCTCCCACCACTTCACTTCAGTAGCCCATCCTCAGGCGAACGGCGAAGCTGAGGTGACTAACAGAATCCTTTTGCAGGGGATTAAGACAAGGCTTGAAAAAGCAAAAGGAACTTGGGCGGACGAGCTTTATCACGTGCTATGGGCGTATCGAACTACCCAGAGGATACCTACGGGGGAGACCCCCTTTGCTTTAGCCTTCAGAACGGAAGCCGTTATCCCGATCGAGCTTAAACTCCCGTCGGCACGAGTCGTGGCATTCGACGAACATCAAAATTCACAAAGTCTTGGAGCCAACCTCGACCTGCTGGAAGAAAGATGGGAGATCGCTCAGGTTCGAATGGCAGCCTACAGACAAAAAGTTGCTCGATATTACAACGCCCTAATGTGCCCCCACAGCCATGCCAGGAACAGGAGGAGAACCTCATCCTGACATGAGCAAAGTCGAAGGCCCGGTTCTTTTAGACCGGATGGGGGGAGAGGCATTACAACGTCCATATGTGCCCCCACAGCCCTGTTAGGGACAGGAGGAGAACCTCGCCCTAACTTGAGCAAAGTCGAAGGCCCGGTTTCATTTAAATCGGATGGGGGGAGAGGCCTTACAACGTCCATATGTGCCCCCACAGCCCTGTTAGGAACAGGAGGAGAACCTCGTCCTAACTTGAGCAAAGTCGAAGGCCCGGTTCCATTTAGATCGGATGGGGGGAGAGGCCTTACAACGCCCATATGTGCCCCCACAGCCCCGTTAGGGACAGGAGGAGAACCTCACCCTAACTTGAGCAAAGTCGAAGGCCCGGTTCCATTCAGACCGGACGGGGGGAGAGGCCCTACAACGCCCATATATGCCCCCGCAGTCATGTCAGAAACAGGAGGAGGACCTCGTCCTGACATGAACAAAGTTAAAGGCCCGGCTCTTTTAGACCGGATGGGGGGAGAGGCCCTGCAACGCCCATATGCGCCCCCCCAAGAGGAAAGCCTTGCCCTAGCTTAAGCAACTTCGACCGGAGGTAAGCCCAGCCCGGACTCCTATGGGAGCCGGGTTCCATCACCGACATCGACTACAGGACAACTCCGCCCGGACTTCTACGGGAGCCGGACTCCGCCGACAACAGCGACTGCCGGTAAGCCTTATCCGGACTCCTACGGGCGCCGGACTTCGCCTATGACTTTGATTACAGGAAAACTTCACCCCGACTCCTATAGGAGCCGGGCTCTGCCCACGACGTCGAGAAAGGCTCCGCCCGGACTCCTACAGGAGCCGGACTCCGCCCACAACTCCAACTTCGAGAGGGATTCTCCGTTCGGACTTCCACGGGAGCCGAACTTCGCCTCGGCTTTAGCGGAGAAAGACTCCAAGCGAAAAAAGAAGGCAATGGATTGCAACAGTGACGATTGGAAAACAAACAGCGCCCGAGGGTGACAGAGGCTCGGATCCTCGAATTCAAACCTTGGGAGGGACCCCAGACCCGAATGACCCCTAGCGAACCTACAGCCGTTGACCGAATGACCACGAGCCCAGCTGGGTCGACCCGCTGATAACCTATCTTAGAGATGGAGTTCTTCCCCAAGACGCGAAAGAAGCTCGGAAGCTCCGAAATCAAGCCTCTCGGTACATTCTTTATGAGAGCAAATTGTACAAAAGATCATACTCCTTGCCCCTCTTAAGATGCCTCCGGCCCTCGGAAGCTGACTACGCTTTGTGGGAAGTGCACGAGGGAGCTTGCGGAAGCCATTTGGGAGCCAGATCTTTATCCCACAAGTTACTCCGCCAAGGATACTACTGGCCAATGATGCATCATGATTCGATTGAGTATGTCAAAAAGTGCGATCGATGCCAGAGATACGCCAACGTCCAGAGACAGCCCGCCACCGAGCTCACACCTTTGAGTGCCCCATGGCCTTTTTCACAGTGGGGGATGGACATCCTTGGCCCCTTTTCCATGGCGTCCGGACAAAGAAAGTTCCTCCTTGTAGCGATCGACTACTTCACCAAATGGGTTGAAGCCGAACCACTAGCAAAAATCACAGAAGCGAAAGTACAAGATTTCGTCTGGAAGTCAATTGTGTGCAGGTTCGGTTTGCCTAGAACCCTAATCACTGATAATGGACGGCAATTCGCGGGAGCAAGATTCGCCGAATTCTGTGAAGATCTAAACATCTCCCACCACTTCACTTCAGTAGCCCATCCTCAGGCGAACGGCGAAGCTGAGGTGACTAACAGAATCCTTTTGCAGGGGATTAAGACAAGGCTTGAAAAAGCAAAAGGAACTTGGGCGGACGAGCTTTATCACGTGCTATGGGCGTATCGAACTACCCAGAGGATACCTACGGGGGAGACCCCCTTTGCTTTAGCCTTCAGAACGGAAGCCGTTATCCCGATCGAGCTTAAACTCCCGTCGGCACGAGTCGTGGCATTCGACGAACATCAAAATTCACAAAGTCTTGGAGCCAACCTCGACCTGCTGGAAGAAAGATGGGAGATCGCTCAGGTTCGAATGGCAGCCTACAGACAAAAAGTTGCTCGATATTACAACGCCCTAATGTGCCCCCACAGCCATGCCAGGAACAGGAGGAGAACCTCATCCTGACATGAGCAAAGTCGAAGGCCCGGTTCTTTTAGACCGGATGGGGGGAGAGGCATTACAACGTCCATATGTGCCCCCACAGCCCTGTTAGGGACAGGAGGAGAACCTCGCCCTAACTTGAGCAAAGTCGAAGGCCCGGTTTCATTTAAATCGGATGGGGGGAGAGGCCTTACAACGTCCATATGTGCCCCCACAGCCCTGTTAGGAACAGGAGGAGAACCTCGTCCTAACTTGAGCAAAGTCGAAGGTCCGGTTCCATTTAGATCGGATGGGGGGAGAGGCCTTACAACGCCCATATGTGCCCCCACAGCCCCGTTAGGGACAGGAGGAGAACCTCACCCTAACTTGAGCAAAGTCGAAGGCCCGGTTCCATTCAGACCGGACGGGGGGAGAGGCCCTACAACGCCCATATATGCCCCCGCAGTCATGTCAGGAACAGGAGGAGGACCTCGTCCTGACATGAACAAAGTTAAAGGCCCGGCTCTTTTAGACCGGATGGGGGGAGAGGCCCTGCAACGCCCATATGCGCCCCCCCAAGAGGAAAGCCTTGCCCTAGCTTAAGCAACTTCGACCGGAGGTAAGCCCAGCCCGGACTCCTATGGGAGCCGGGTTCCATCACCGACATCGACTACAGGACAACTCCGCCCGGACTTCTACGGGAGCCGGACTCCGCCGACAACAGCGACTGCCGGTAAGCCTTATCCGGACTCCTACGGGCGCCGGACTTCGCCTATGACTTTGATTACAGGAAAACTTCACCCCGACTCCTATAGGAGCCGGGCTCTGCCCACGACGTCGAGAAAGCCTCCGCCCGGACTCCTACAGGAGCCGGACTCCGCCCACAACTCCAACTTCGAGAGGGATTCTCCGTTCGGACTTCCACGGGAGCCGAACTTCGCCTCGGCTTTAGCGGAGAAAGACTCCAAGCGAAAAAAGAAGGCAATGGATTGCAACAGTGACGATTGGAAAACAAACAGCGCCCGAGGGTGACAGAGGCTCGGATCCTCGAATTCAAACCTTGGGAGGGACCCCAGACCCGAATGACCCCTAGCGAACCTACAGCCGTTGACGGAATGACAATCGGGTATCTTCGAACGGCGTAAAAGTTGAAAAGGAGCTTGGCAAGTAACAACCCTGCACGAATAAAAGAGGTCATTGACGACCTTAAGACAACGTGAAAAAGACAAAAGAAAAATGAAGAAGTTCGACAGACAACTATTCGATGCAAGGTACAGACAAGGTAACAAAATTTCCTCTTCATTTAATAAGATATACGTTACAAGACCCGGTGGGTCGGGGGGAAAAAAAAAAAAGATATACATCATTGCGAGCCTCGCGAATACGGCTTGGAAAGGATATACCGGAGGCCGCTCCAAGCTACGAACTCCTCTTCCCGTCTCTGTCCTCCTCAGCCACGTTCTCCAGTGCGTGTAGCAGACCTATCGGCTCTTGTCCCGTCTCACCTCACTCCATCTCTGAAGTCCCAACCCTAGGGGAAAAAGGGTGGGATAAATTCTCGGGGGCTGTAAAGGCAACGGTGGCAGTGACGAAGACCTGTTTCAAGAAGAGCCGGAGTCACTTTGGAGGCAGCGGTGATGTCAAGGATATGCTCCGCCTCCGAATGCTCCGCGACAGCCGCCACCCAAAATGTCCTGGCAAGGTCGGCATGCGCTACTTCCACCGTCCCCGCAACAAGTTCCACTGCCCCACCATTGACGCCGACCGCTTCTGGTCCCTCGGCCCCGGCAGCATCAAGGATCCCGCCACAGCTTGTGGCGGTGGCTCTGTCCTCTCGACCGGTATCACCCCGCCTTGCTACTCCGAAATTCTCGGGCAGAATAGCTTTACCGGCGACCCCCGTTATTAAACCCCTGTTGTTGAAGAAATTCTTCCTTAAGCCTCTTTTGAAACGACGGGGATCCTCACCGGTCGCTGTTCTCCTCCTCGCCTTCCTCCAAGCCCTAGATATCCCTTCAAGGAGGGCCTCCGGGGTAGAAGACATGGTGTGGGAACCCTCAGAGAAGAAGTGGGGGGCTGAAGAAGACAGGGACTGGTGCAAGGGAAGTAGCTGAGTAGCTATGCTCTCAGGTGAAAGAAAGGTACCGTCCCATCGACAGGATGAAGCCATGAAGGGAGATTAGGGGGTTTAAATAGCCGACGGATCCTAGCGCAGTTATGGCGGCAGGTGTTCCTGGGCCAACTGGTGCGTGTCACGCATCCCGCATGTCCCCTTCACCGCTATCGAGGGTTGACCGTTCACGAATTTCCGTAGCACGATGTTTGGGATCGCGTTCTGATAGGGGTTTCGAAAAGACTCTTCAGGTCGCCTTCACCGGAAAGCGGGCTCTGACGTGCACACATTAAATGCCAAAATATCTGGGGGCGGCAGTGCACAGGATGCGAGGAGACGGCTTCGGCTATGCCCATCTCTCTGTACTTCCTACGTTCGGAATTCAAACTCGGAAGTAGGGGGACTAGTGTTGGGTATAAAATACCCCCAGCCGAAGTCCTCAACAGAATCCACAACTCCGCCAGCAAGGCCGACCTTTAAGGCAAGCTTCGTCCGGACTCCTACGGGAGCCGGACTTCGCCCTCAACTCCAATGGCTGCAAAACAGACTGCGTCCGGACTCCTACGGGAGCCGGACTCCACCGACAACTCCGACCACAAGCAGACTCCGCCCGGACTCCTATGGGAGCCGGGCTCCGTCCTCAACGTCAACTACTCGCAAGCTTCGTCCGAACTCCTACAGGAGCCGGACTTCGCCCTCGACTCCAACAGCTGCAAAACAGACTGCGTCCGGACTCCTACGGGAGCCGGACTCCGCCGACAACTCCGACCACAAGCAGACTCCGCCCAGACTCCTACGGGAGTCGGGCTCCGTCCTCAACGTCAACTGCTGGCAAGCTTCGTCCGGACTCCTACGAGAGCCAGACTTCGCCCTCGACTCCAACGACTGCAAAACAGACTGCGTCCAGACTCCTACGGGAGCCGGACTCCGCCGACAACTCCGACCACAAGCAGACTCCGCCCGGACTCCTACGGGAGCCGGGCTCCGTCCTCAACGTCAACTACTGGCAAGCTTCGTCCGGACTCCTACGGGAGCCGGACTTCGCCCTCGACTCCAACGGCTGCAAAACAGACTGCGTCCGGACTTCTACGGGAGCCGAACTCCGCCGACAACTCTGACCACAAGCAGACTCCGCCCGGACTCCTACGGGAGCCGGGCTCCGTCCTCAACGTCAACTACTGGCAAGCTTCGTCCGGACTCCTACGGGAGCCGGACTTCGCCCTCGACTCCAACGGCTGCAAAACAGACTGCGTCCGGACTCCTACGGGAGCCGGACTCCGCCGACAACTACGACCGCAAGCAGACTCCGCCCGGACTCCTACGGGAGCCGGGCTCCGTCCTCAACGTCAACTGCTGGTAAACTCCGTCCGGACTCCTACGAGAGCCGGGCCTCACCTTTAACTTTGATTACAGGAAGACTCCGCCCGGATTTCTACAGAGGTCGGACTCCGACCGCTGCCGAGCTTCAGCCGATAGATCTGCGCCCCTTGGCGGCCCTGCTCCACTTCCTACAACGGATCCCGCACTGCTCCATCACCCCTGACAGGCCACAGTAATGGTCGCAGCCCTGCTCCACTCTTCGCGGCGGACCCTGCGCGACCCCATTACTCTCTGACAGGCTGTATCAACGGCCATGATTCTGCTCCGCTCCCTGCGGCAGGTGCTGCGTGACTCCACTACTTCATGGCAGGCCGCAATAACGGCCGCGATTCTGCTCCACTCCTCGCAACTGGTTCCACGTGGCGAGCTACGGCGATAGCCACGATCCCGCTCCACTACCCTTCGCAATAAAGTCCCCTTGACTACGGGCGGCCCACTACCAGACGGTTACGAACGTCGCCATCAATCCGTTACCTCCTCCGCCTATAAAAGGGGGACCCAGATACGTTATTCTATAAGCTCATTTTCTTATCTCAAAACTCTGCTAAATTCTCCGTTCGAGCGCTCCATTCTTGTTGAGGCAGAGAACTGATTTGAGCGTCGGAGGATCTTGCCGGAGTAACCCCATCTCCGATTTAGACTTCCCTTGCAGGTCCCGGCGGCGACCGCGACTTCTCCGACTCCAGCTTCCCCGGCGCAAGCGGATTTTTGCACCAACAATTATCATGGAAGGATATTTTCAATGAAGGATGTGGTTTGAAGATTTGATATTTAAAAAAATTATTATTTTATAAAGGATAAACAATTTATAACTAAATATGTTGTTGATGAGGTAGTCATTAACATCAAATAATACCTTGAGATTCAAACACGGTACTAAATAAGCACTGCATTCTATATGGTGAGAAGAGATTGGTACAATTCACAAGCCAATATAATACTCGATGAAGTGGTGGTATGAAGTACCAATTCATACATGAAATGCAATAAATTAAGGAAGTATTACAATTGTTGAGTGTAGAAGTATATTTTATGACAGAACAATGCGTGGTTGATTTTTTTGTTATCAATGCAGGCAATTCAATATTTTTGTTAGAAGTAAATATAAATTGGATAATAGCAACCCATGTCCAATACCACACTTAGATCTGTCTAACATGGATACAAAATGAGGATCCAACTCATATTTGTATTTTTATTAAAAGTGTTCTAAGATATGGATGCACAGATATCATGTTTGTATTCTAAGCAATATATATTTTTTTGAATAAAGGATAGTTCTAGTAGTTGCTTCTCTCTTCTTTGCAATCAAAAGTTTTGAGATCAGAGTCTTGATGAAGTATTTTCAAGCATTTAAATCTAAATAATTATAATGCAAGGGGATCTATATACTTTTTAAAGAAAATATAATTTTAATATATTTAAAATGAATAATAACTTTAGTCAATTGAAGTAATTTTCAAACCACCAACCATATGATTTAGTGGATGCAATTTTCCTTTGTTTCTTTTCTTATGGATATATCCTTATTAGAAAAATTATCGATATATATAATTTAATAAGGTTACTGAAATATTCTAAAAGAGTCATGTGATACAGTGGATACAACTTTTCTTTGCTTCTTTCCTTCCGGATATATCCTTATTTCTTAGAGAAATGATAAAAAATTATAAGTTTGTGTACTAAATTTCAGTTAGTATAATATAAAACAAAATTGTCCTACCCATAGAGTTTGTATTACTAGATTTAAATGTGATTTATTCTATATATATTTAAAATTTTAACATTTGATTATTATTTGTATCCTCATGCATAATCATCCAATAAAGGGTGACATGAAAACAAATATATTAATGTTTAATTTGTAATTTATACATTTTCAACTCTATAAGCTTATTGAATGAGTTCCAAATATCTGCTAACTTGTTGGGCTTGAGGATGGGCTGGATTTTGAGTCCTGAGAATGGATTTGCTCCGCTTTTGGAGATTTTAGTTTGCTTACTCTTGTGGCCAGCATAGAATCCACAATAGTGGCATACATGCAACTCATTAGCTAAAATTTTCCCAAAATGTGATGTACCTGAGCCATCACAAGACTATTTCTTTTTGATACATATCACAAGGGAATTTATTTAAACAACTTTTTAAGCGGAATTAGATCCAATGATGATGAATTAAAAATGAGTTCATGAAAATTTAAATCTCACTCCTTTGCCAGTGCATACAACTTGATGTATTGAACAGGCAAAAACGAGTGTTGTATACTTCGATAATCAAAAACCTTAGATTATTAAGAGTAGTTGGCCTTAGCTCTGCGAACAAACAAAAAAAAAAAAAAAAAGGAAGAACATCTAAAAAAGTATTATGCGAGCAAAGGATCACCAAGCTTATAAATAGATCTAAATCTAAAGGCACCGACATCTCAATTCCCCACTAACAAAGACGAGGCAAAAAAAAGTGAACTATAGCTCTAAGTTGCTTGCCAATTGATATCATATTCCGCATAAACATACTTCACGTATACAAAAGGAGGTCAGCTTGCGAGTCTCATGTGCATCTCTTATGAGCTAGAATACGTGTCATGTTCCCTTTATCGAATATAGGAGGTGACAATATGTAGTTATTTTTTAAAAGAAACACCCCCCCAAGGAAAACCTTATGATAACCAATTCACATCCATTGGTAAAACTATTGCAGGATTAATTAGTGAGAGTAGTTGTAAATTAATGATGAATTCGTTGAAAGTTTGCAATCTATACATGTAGATATTAAGATCTCGGCAGTCATTAACATATTATATTTTCATGTCGGTTCAATATGCATTGATTTGGCTGAGAGTTTTTAGCTATATTTTATAGCTTACTACTCTATTGCATGTCATTGTTAAATATGAATTTGAGTGAAAGCTTATGGGGGTGTCAATGCCAGTGCCCCCTTTCATAATTGATAGGTGGGACAACATTGAGAAGTATGATCATGGTAAGAGGGAAGCAAAGTTGTTTAGGTGTGGGGTGGGGGGCAGAGTGATCTCACAAGCACCACTTGGTGATGGATTAAGATTGCAACCAACATGCTTTATCTCATCTACTTGAGTAGTCTCCATGAATCATTCTTCGCAATTACTTCGTAACCGATCTCATGGTTAATGTCTCCCTTTTTTTTCAACTGGATTTGCGAAATCATCTTTAATCATGCATCCCTCTGATCTTCTGGTTTTACTTAATCATCATTTTTGAAGCGAAGCATAAGATATATACTATGAACATTATACACTACGCAGGCAGGTACAGGCTTGATATTTGGCTTCAGTTACGCTCAGAATAGGTTTTAAGCTATGTTGTTGATCTGATCAGTTAGTCTATGAACTTTTTGTTTGTTAGACAAATTTTTCTCACCCATCGTCCTTGCCTAGCATGGCAACCTAACCTACTCGACTTGGATGTATATGTACCACACTTGCATCCATGTTTCCATAATGTGAGGCAAAATGTACATATATTATACTACAGTTCATGCATTTTGTTTGCATCTTGAGCTGAAACCAGTATCAAGATGAGGAACAATATATACCTACATTTGCTTCCTTACAAAAATGTGTGTAATGTTGTGGCATGTCCAAGTTTGTTAATGTGCAAGGACTCATTAATTGCTTCCAAAAACAAGCAAACTAATAGGATTTTTCTTGTGTCACGAGAAGGATACAAAGTCCCACTGTTGGCTTTTTTTTCCCCTTCCCCCATCTCTATTAAGGGATATATACATTGGATACAAACAAAGGTGGGCAAGAGGAGATGGCAAATTTTTTTGAGTTGAGGCTATGTTGCTTGGGATGTAGGAAGTCCTTGGAGGAGAGGAAAGAACATGTCACCATCCTGCTTTTCTAGCCAGCAAGGCTTAGACAATATAAAAGGAAGGTGAGGAGGAGAAGAAACAAAATAAGACTCTTTTTAAGGGAGCTTGCATTGCAAAGAAGGGAGGGGGTCACTTTCCACTTCATGAGATTGGAGAGGGAGGGGGGGGAGGAGAGAGCTTGTTAGCCATCACATGGGGGCTGGGATAAACAAAGCAAGCTTTCTGACAGGTCCAAATCATGGTTTTCCTAAACAATTCCACCGGCCCCTAGCATGTCCCCCCTTCCCTTCCATACAAAACCCCCCAATCCTCTCTTTTGGCATGGACAAGGGAACACCCACCCATGTTTGGCAACTTCATACCCAACGTGCCCCTTCTCTTTTATTAGTTTCGTGCCACCACCTTTGTCTCTCTCCTTGCCCAATGTGTGCGGTGGAGAGAGAGAGAGAGAGTTCATAAGATTGTGATACCTCCGACAAGCGTTCACGAGATATATAAGCCAATGAGATGTAGAAGTGTAGAGCTCACAACCAAATTCCGTCTGGTTTATCCATAAGGAAAGCTTAATAGAGATGATTGTGGAAGATTGATGAGAAAGAAATGCTAAAGCTTATCACTTAAAGATAATTATATCTAAGACTTCAAAGCAAGCAAAGCAATAGCTCAAGCGTTGCCATTTATGATTTCCTGAAAAGTTGCATAGGATGACGAAGTCTACGTTAAAAATATATCACTAACTAGAATTAGACTCTAAATTCTTGATCGCATTGCTCATGCAATTGATTATGTGCAAGCCGCATCATTTTAATCATCTCATCAGTTTAACTAAAAAAAATTATTTTAAATTTTAGTTGAATTAATAATTTAATGTTGTTGAGCTTGTTAGTACAGTTAACCGATCTCTATCTACATAACAAAATCATAAAGAATCATCCGAAAATCATATTGACTTCTGGATCAGGTTGGAAAAATACCGATTTGATTTAATTCTTAGATCGATTTTATGTTGATCTAAATTGATTTAAATTGGGTCTTAGTAGAGTATTGTGATTAGCTCAGCTTTTGCCTAATCTGCCACAAGGGACATCGATCTAGAACCGATCTGATCCGAAACAAAGATAGTTATTCTATAGCTCCGTTATAGCTATCGTCCTATTCTACAATAACTGTCTTCCAGCTATACTACAGCTAATCACTACATACGCGAACAACCGACAATCTCTATGCAGCTGGCTATTCTATTATAACAAACTAATGATCTTACGAATTTCTAATGGTCTAATAAATTCTCCTAACGATCTAAGCAAACTCTCTCTATATAAAGAGGGGCAGAATACTCTCTGCAAGATAAGTCATAATTCAAAGAGCTCAGATTGTGCTGAACTCTTGCCCTCACTAAAAGGAACCAAAAGCTAGCTCTCACTTTTTCTACTTAAAACCTCTCTTCTTGACTTCCAATTCTTCATTTTTCATTATCTGTTCTCAAGGCTCTGACTAATTTAAACATCGGAGGGTCTTAAACCAAAGGGTAACCCACAATTTTAGGACTTTTTTTGCAAGTCTACTCATGATCTACATCGTCTGATCTTTATTAGCTCTCCAAATTGGTCTAATACCGACCTCATCATTTCTTTTTCGGAGCCTTCCTGTAACAGAGCTAATACAAATAACCCTAATTAGATGGAGAGTCCAATTCTCTAAAATATTGACTTATGACAATATAAGGTTTATAGGACAACAAACACACAAACCACTAATCTGCAAAACTTTGATACCATATAGTACTTCAAACACCTAGACCATCAATCTCAAAACTTATAATTCTGATGCCATATAAAATGACAAATACACAAACCACTAATCTTTACAATCTATAATTTTGATACTATATAAAATGATACACTATTCGAAGTTGATCATGCCAGTCCAAGATCCAGAATAAATACCCCAAAAAAAAAAAAGAAAGAGACATTGAAAAAAAATATTTAATTATAAAAATGAGCCATACAAAAAGACTCTCTCTTAAATTTTATTAAAAAGGATACCTCTAACTCTCTCTCTATATATATCTTAAAAAAGATATCAAAGATCCTTTTAAATAAATAGATCATCACATGGATGGGATATTAAAATCCTATCTAAACTAAAAATAATTAAAATTTATAAAAAAATTAAATAACTTCTAAAAGGAATAATTAAGTAGAATAATATTGAAAATAGATTTTAATAAAAATAAGACAAAGAATGATTATCTACAGGATTTATCCTAACCTGCAATTATTTAGATACTATCTTTTCTTGAAACCATTCTCCGTGGTTACATATATTTGAGCATTTTCTTAATACATTCAATTCTTATCTATTCTTATTAGTATTTGACTATATTTATTTAAATTCAATATAATTACTATAGTTGATTTCATTTTCGTTTTAATGTTTAATTTCTTTTTCCCCTTATCTCCCAGATGCAAGAAGATGGCAAGAAAACCAGGTTAACGGTTGAAAGGAAACAAAATGTGGTGATAGCTGAGGCGAACCAAACAGCCGGCAATGCTCGGGATTAGACGCATCAATCCCACAGCCCACACGGCTCGGGACCCAGTGACAGTCCCCACACCATTGACAAGACCCATCACTCAAAAGTCCCAGTGTCCCTTCTCATAATTGGCCCTGTTGGCCCCATCAGACCTAAACCGAAGGACACTGTATCTAACCACCAAACGTTACCACTAAATCAACTGCATCAGATGGTCTTGTTCTCCATGACCCCACCGATCCAACGGCCCTCAATCAAACAGTACAACCCTGTTACCGACAGCTACTTGAATTAAAACTATTGCAACTAATACCCCATGCTGCATTACTGATGGCATTTTGGTGAATGTTTTTAACGCCAGGGGCTTTTTGACTAACAGCTGCATGCACTTGTCCAATCAAATTCAGTGCATTCTGGATTTGTTTCTTCTACTCTCTCTCTCCCTCTGCATCAAAAAGAAAAAAATTTAAAATATTTAACTAATCATCATTACTTTCTCTCTCAACAACTAATAAACTGCTTCTAATTAAACCAACAAATTTGATGCTTGATATGTAATATGATATTAAGACAGATTAGTTCGTAATATTATTGGCAATACGTCGTGGCATCAAAATCGTGCGAAGAAATGGTGCTGGTGACCATTTAGAGGCTTAACCAATAACAATGGTTTAAAGTTAATGATTTCCCGCGCCCGGAGCCAAACTTTGGAGGGCATTTTGGGAAAAGGATATCGAAGAAAGGGCACTTTGGTCAAGTTGCTCAGGGAAAAGCCGGCCAAGTAGCGTCGCGATCTGACGACTGCCTCCTGTCTGTGGTGGGGCCCACCTGGGGCCCGGGACACCGAGCTCACCGGCGTCCAGCTGGGCGATCAGGGCCGTCCATTTAGTGGATAACCCCGAGGAGACGGGCGCCCTGCCGTCGGACCGATGAACCGTCCCGCTCATTCTCGATCCCGATTGGCGGTTAGCAGCCTGAGATTGGTGGGGTCCACTACGATCGGACGGCCTCTATTGAAGCGCAGCACATCGCCCGGAAAGGTGGTCAGCAGATGGACCCCGTCGGAGCTCGGGCACCACCGTATCTGTAGATCAGGGCCGTCCGGCCGATGGATCACTGCGCCCCCTTGCAAGTAAAGTGACAAAAATACCCTTATGCGGCCAACTAGTCTTACAAGGGTAAATTGGTCATTTGGGCATAATAATAATATCGGGAGGGACTATCGTATTGGCTGAGATAGCGGGTGATATATCGGAGCATTTAGTTCAAAAGTGGGGTAAAAGAGGTTTGTGTTAAATGACGTAAATGCCCCTAGTGGGAGGATGTCGTCACGTGGTAAATGGGTGGCATATGGGGGTATTTCGGTCAGGAGGGGAAACTGGCATGATGATGATTTTTTGGGCAGGGGAAGCTTTTTCTCTTTAAATTTTTGGATGTTATTATAACATCTGACAGAGTTTCGAGTGTTGGGCACTGTTCACCGTTGCGACTAATGAGAAAGATGAGGAAATTAAATCACAGGCAAATACTTTAATATATGTATGAACTAAATAAAAATTTGGAAGAAAAGAATAAATGGCTTTAAATTAATATTTATTAGTTAAAAATTAGGGGAAAAAAAAGGGGGAAAAGGAAGGATGTGGGGTGGCAGAAATCTCTGAAGCCGGAGAGAGATAGATAAATACAGTCTCTGAAGGGAGAGAGAAAATAATTATTTATTTTCAAAAGTTTGATAATAATTTTTAAAAGGAAAGGAAAATAAAAAATAAGAAGAGGTTCTAGAGAGAGAAAGAAAGAAGGGGAGGAGAGGGAAGCACTTTACTACTTTTTTATGATGCACGCATCGATAACGCCGGAGAGGGAGAGGGAGAGAGAGAGAGAGGAGAAGGGTACAGGGTACGGCTTCTACCACACCTCTTCCAGCTCTACAACTCCATCAATCCATCCAGAGAGAAAGGAGAGAACGAAAAGCAAGCAACAGGAGAACAGAGAAAGAGGGGAAGAAGGAGAGGTGGAGAAAAGATGAGGAAGATTTAGGAGGGGAAGGGGGAGGGGGAGAGAGAAGAACAAGGAGTTGGAGGAGTGTCCTGTGAGATTGGAGAAACCCATTAATCCCACTACAAATAACTATTACCCTCCTATAGTTGGACAAGTACATACAAACAAAACAAATAACCCAAATATAAAGCCAAAGTCCAGATCTTCATTATCTCTTTCTATTAGTACTACTACCGCTGCTACAATTCTCAAAGCCTATCTCATAAGAGAGAGAGAGAGAGAGACAGAAGAAGGTGGTGGGAGTTGGAGTTGGGGGCTAGAGGGCTTTTGTATGTGGTGGAGAGGTATTAGATGAGGGGGATGCCCTTTAGTCTCCAAGAGGAGGGGGCCTTGGAAGTCTTAATAGCAGGGGAAGAGAAAAAGAGCCTCTTTTGGGGCAGCGGCGGCGGTTGTGGGAACAATAAGCGGCGGAAGGGACAGCCGGAGGGTTCGGAGCCTCGGTCGGTGCTGGATAATAGAAGGAGTCCCAGCCCCCCAACGTCCACATCCACGCTGTCTTCCTCCCTGGGCGGCGGCGGCGGCGCTTCCTCCGACACCGCCGGCGTGGCGGCGGTATCCGACAACCCCGGCCCCCGCAAATGGCCCCCCACCGCCGCCGCCCCCGCATCGGCCTCCGCCACCATCCCTTCGGTGGAAGAGGCCCGGAAGGAGGAGTGGGCGGCCGAGCTCCAGCCCATCCCGGCCGCCGCCCTGGAGAGCGGTGGTGGGAAGTGCGGCGGCGTCGGCCTTGGCGCTGTGGAGGACTGGGAGGCGATGCTCTCCGAGTCCGCCGTCTCCCCTGGCCAAGAGCAGACGTTCCTCCGCTGGATCATGGGCGACATCGACGACGCCGCCGGGCTCAAGCATCAGCTGATCCCTCCGCCGGAGCTCGACTGCGGCAGCAGTTCCGCCGGCACTTTCGGCCTCGTTGATCCGGGCTTCGGCCTTGACCCCATTGGCGGTCTCGGCGGCGGAGCGATGGCCTCGATCTCCTCCTCCAATCCATCTCCAATGGCCTCCTCCGCTGCATCCGCTGGTGGATTCGGCCCCATTAGCAGCAGCAGCAGCGTCAAAGTTCCCACCTTTGGGGTCGCCAACCCGCCAAACACCGCCACTGTCTTCCCTCCGGTGCCGGCGAACAGCCTCCCTCTGCCGCTCTCCCTGCCGCCCGGCGTCTTCTATCAGGAGCCCGTGGAGGAGAAGCCGGTCCTCTTCGGCCCGGGCTTTCTTCTCAGCCAGCACCAGCAAGCCCAGGCGCCGCAAAACCCGGCCTTCTTCCTTCCTCTTCCCCATTTCGACGCCCAGCCGCCGGCCCACCTCCTTCCGTCCCAGGCCAAGCGCCACCACCCGCTATCCGTCGACCAGATGGCCCCAAAGTCCCCCTTCGCCGACTCCCCCGGCCCCGAGTTCTTCCTCCGCCGCGGCCAATCCCAGCCGCAGCCCTTCCCGCCGCTAAATGTCGCTCCTTTCCACCTCCCGCAGCGCTCCAAGGTGGCCTCGGGCGGCGAGGCAGCGGCGACCGCAGCCGCCGCCGCGCAGCAGCAGCAGCAGCAGGCATTGATCGAGCAGCTCTTCAAGGTGGCGGAGCTCGTCGAGGCCGGGAACACCGTTAGCGCCCGTGGGATATTGGCGCGGCTCAATCAGCAGCTCCCCTCCCCCGTGGGGAAGCCCCTCCTCCGCTCCGCCTTCTACTTCAAGGAGGCTCTTCACCTCCTCACGTCCCCCACCGTCCCCAATCACCCTCCATCCCCTCTCGCCACCCCCTTCGACGTCGTCCTCAAGCTCGGCACGGTCAAGGCCTTCTCCGACGTCTCACCCGTTCTCCAGTTCACCAATTTCACCTCCGTCCAGGCCCTCCTTGAGGAGCTCCGCGCCGCCCCCCGCATCCACGTTGTCGACTTCGACATCGGCGTCGGCGGACAGTGGTCCGCCTTCATGCAGGAGCTCGCCCAGCGCCGCTGCACCGCCGCCGGTGCCGCCTCCCCTTCCTTAAAGATCACAGCTTTCGCCTCCTCCTGCTCCCACCACTCCCTCGAGCTCCACCTCACCCGCGAGAACCTCTCCCACTTCGCCGCCGACCTCAACATCCCCTTCGAATTCATTCTCCACAGCCTCAACCCCTTCGATCCCTCCCCCCTCCTCAGCCTATCCTCCGCCGGCGCCGATGAAGCCATTGTCGTCAACCTCCCTGTCGGCTCCTTCGTCCACCCACCCGTCCCCACCCTCCTCCGCCTCGTCAAGCAACTCTCCCCGAAGATCGTCATCTCCGTCGATCACTGCAGCGACCGCAGCGACCTGCCATTCGCCCAGCACTTTGCACACGCTTTCCAGTCCTACACTGTCCTCCTGGACTCCATCGACGCAGCGGGCACCAACCTGGAGTCTGCCAACAAGATCGAGCGCTTCTTGGTGCAGCCCAGAATCGAGAACGCCGTGCTTGGCCGCCACCGGAATGCCGACAAGATGCTCCCCTGGCGGGCACTCTTCAACTCGGCCGGCTTCGTGCCCGTTCAGTTCAGCAACTTCGCGGAGACGCAGGCCGAGTGCCTCCTGAAGAGGGTGCAGGCGAGGGGATTCCATGTGGAGAAGCGCCAGGCGTCGCTGTCCCTCTGCTGGCAGCGCATGGAGCTCGTCTCGGTGTCAGCTTGGAGGTGCTGAAGGAGCTCCCTTCTCACAGGCATGTTATTAAACTCAAGGTAGTCTCACCATCTCTCAAGCCTAGACCAATTGCAAAAATTGTGGATGTTCAATGGTGGCAACTTGTTTTGTTGTCGAATATGGCATTATCTTTCCAGTGGTTGATCTCTACTTGGTTGTCATGTGGTTTCAGATACAATTTAACAAACTGGGAAGTTGGTATAGTTCTAGTTTTCGATTTCTTGTGATCGTTTTGAACATTGGTAGTAATGTTTATGTTGTCTTGACGTTATCTGAGAAGCAGTTCTTGCTTCTGGTTAATGTGGATGTACACTTGACCTGAAGGATTACTTTTGGCTGCGGAGTTTAACACCTTAGAAAAACTTAACCTGCAAATTGTGGATGCAGCATGGGATAACTTTCTAGTGCTCATCATGCATTGTATGTGATTTTACTGCTTATTTATTCTAAGTATGTTTACGTCACATTGATCAGGCATGAGCAAACTATACTGTTCCATCGTTGGTTTTATGCATTTACTTCATAATCACAGCTGCTCATGATAAAAATCTTATTGATGGTAGCAAAGAGCTAGTTACGGTTCTCAAAATTTACCACTATTTTCACTTTCTCGAGTTTTGCTTGCAGCCAAGGAAAAATTATTGCTATAGTGTACATAATTATGTCTCAACATACAAATTTTAGGGATTTGTATGTATCTTCCCCTGTTTCTTTGAATGACCATGCAAAAGAAATGTGCTTTGCTTTGTTTGGTAGACATAGGGCCTTCCGGGAAATATTTGCAAAGTTTTGTAGTGTTCTGAATATTATCTTGTTTCTAGCAGAGACTGCCTCTTCAAAATTGGTAACTTTGGATTCTTATGTCGGATGAGTGAACTGGACTGGCTCAGTGCATATCATGGTTACTGTTGACCATCCTATCATTCCTTACCCTAACAATTTGAAATGTGTATTGTCAGAAAATGGTCTTTCCTTTGGTCCATGTTCTTCCATTATTCGAATAGGAAACCTTGGTAAAGAATGCATGGAAAGTAAAACTTTCCGAAAAATTAGAATGGAATGGTGCTGTCCCTATATGATCTGAATTTATTTGATCACTTGTTGTGTCACCTGTCGAGAATTATTCTTAAAGTTGATGTTGCTTTTGTGGTCCTTAGAGGGTTGAAAGTTGCCTGAAAATGTTGTCTGAGAAAGTTATTCTCATTTGGTGTTGTGATTACTTGTTTCTGTTTGTGCCTACTTATGTTTGTGACTGTGCCACATTTTCTGTTGGTTTTAACCTTCTGTGTGACTGTACTAACCATTTAATACCACCTTTTGTATGAGTAGGACGAGTCCATTTTTCACTATTAAGTGGGTTGGATTAGGTGATACCTACCAAAGCCGGTAGGCATTTATTATACCCATCCAACCTTTGTATGATTTCCTGTCCTTCAATTCACAAGCTCCTCGAGTATTTTATAAGGCATGTCTTTTAAGCTTTCTCCTATGGTTAATTCCCTTCGCCTTGCAATCTGTCTTACAAGGCCAGGTGTTTCAGAACATCTGTATGTGGTTTTCATATCAAGCAAACTTTTTTAATGACACTGGAGATAAAATCTTTTGACAGTTGAAACCTTTGTTCTGCTTCGGTTAAGGAACCCATTCCCGTGTTTTGCTCTCTGCATTACTCTGTTTTTCTTGTTTGGTCCATCAAAATCTGTAATAGCTCTGGTAACATGTCATCAAAATTTGCTTCCAGTGCTGCTGGTGGTCACGAAGATAGCGTCTCATTCTTAGTACGGTTTTACTCAAAAAGTTGGAAGGTGGGGCGCATGGTTTCCATGACTCAAAGATAACATATTTGATAAATTTGGGTTGCTGGAAAAAAATTATTTACATTTTGGTCAAGTTTGTACATCTGCTTGAGTTTTCATTATAATACTCCAAGAGACTAAGTTTGGTCCTCCAATAATTCAGAGATTATATTCTTTCATCCTAAGCATTGGTCGCTTTCATTCTTATGCCTCATTGTGCTAGCAATTGACATGAACATCAAAAGAATGCAGTCTTTCTTTGTTTTAGGAGCCATTCACCAAATCTTCTTGTGATTTAGGTAGGCCTTTCTGTCATTGTTAGCATCATGTGGGTCTTTGTTGCTGTAGTCTGTTGTGCCTGCCCTTTTTTTTTTATTTTTTTTTAACGTACATACATCTGTGGTATTGTTGTATGTTGACTGTGGTTGAGGTGTTAAAGGTGTTCTATTCGAGTCCATTCTGGAGGAGCACGATATGATCGAATGGCCATTGGTGAGTCCAACCCAGGTTGCATGTCATGCATGGCTCGACAATGGTCCTGCCTCAATATTAGTGCTATGATCTGGCGTCCATATTTGCTCTTGGTACAAAAAGAGTCACACCTAGACATCCAAATTAATTATGATTCATGGGATTATTTTAAAGTTCACTCTATTGATCTGTCACATGGTTTGTGTCCCTCCTCACATGTTAGGTTTAATATTTCATTCTTTCTTTCATCATCCATTGTCCTCTGGCTGGCCCTCAACTGTTAGTTTATACATCTCTTCCTTCAGTGGTTCAGAAGCTTGTTTATCTTTTAATTGTAAAGAAAGCATAGGAGATTTAAAAAATTAGAAACCCCATGTTGCAGGTGGAATGGAACTCTTGAATCTTCTAATATCATATGTTACTTGGGTAGCTAGATAAATTCCTTGCCAACATGCCCTTGAATGTGGACAAATCAACTCTTATTTAACATCAAATCCCACCCATTATAATCTCTTCTGTCCTCCTCCCTCGTTTTAAACAAATGTGGACCTGTCTTCATTTCAGACCATTCTTTTAAGAACTCCCATATGGTCACAGTAAAGCTCCTGCCTTCACCTTCCCATTTCTGTAATGTTGAAACTCTGAGGCCCTCTGGGATTTTGAGTACTGAGGCTTTAAGAAGAGGACCAATGCACACAATTCTATGCACATATTGTTTTATGATTTTTGGATATCGAACAAAAGGAGGGGCGTTCCTGTTTACAGAATGAGCTCTCACTCATCACATTGCATTTCTGGTGGGAGGATTGAGACCGACCATTATGAAATTATGGGACCACAGCCAGCATTGGGTGGGAGAAGTGATGGTGTTGGAGTCTCTCAATGCAAATGGCTTATTTTAAATGAGATGTTTGGGAGGGGCCATGTTCTTGGGAAAGTTGGGATGAACGAAGGACCTCAAGCTTCCATGAAACAATGACTATAAAACAGTACAGATACCTTGCATGGCATGGAGGCAAATATAAAGAAGACTTGGAAAAGCCCAGGGTCACCTGGAAATTTGTACCTTGCTATTTAGGGAAGGCACCCTAGAATGAAAGGCTTCATTACCCGAAAAGAGTAAGAGCTCGAGATGTAATGACAAATTAAGGAGAGATCCTCTTTTGCGATGCAAGGGGCGAGCTTGATTTAGTTTTGGATAATCTAGCTACGATGGTTCTCATCCATAGCAGCCCGATGTGCAGCTGGGATTGGCTTATTTAGCTGTCTCGAAGGCATCTATGTTTAGCCATTTGGTCCATGCTTTGGGGCATCCTAACTTTAGGGGCGTTTTGGGTGGAGCAAGGGACATGTATGGCTCATTTGACAATGCAAAAGATTATGTAGGTGCAATGGGGACCGGTGAGTGCTGAAAGAAAGAAAGGCCAATTGGATGCAATCTTTGCTGGTATGGTCCATTTGTGGGGCCTAAAGCTAGTTGTAGGGAGTTATGGCTGTGTTGTGCTTGCTGAAATGAGCTCATCTAGATTGAGCTGCGTTAGATTTTGCGATGGCGATTGCTGTGACGAATTACAACGATTTTATATATAGGAAACCCATCATCTGCCAAGTGTTCATTATTCAGAGAAAAAAAAGGCTCTGTGAAGGTATTTAATTGTTGATAGTAGTGGTTCTCCAAGAAAGTGTCACATAATGATCTTTTGTCGAACATGCAGGAGCAGTGCGCATTTAATGGAAGCAAGTGTTTGATGGATGGTCGTAATACTAATTATCAATTTGCTTGGACTTAATTTGATGAATATACTTCAGATTTAAGACATGTAGAGACATATATTTATAAGAAAAAAATGGTATAATATAAGAGGGAAGAGAGGCACATATTCTCTGACTTTCTAAGTATTTCTCGGTATGTAACAAGGTGGAGATGAATGGAGTAGAGATGTGGGCACCACCCAAGGAGTTAGAGGTTATATAGGATATATAAAAAGAAGGATGTGAAGTAGCTTTCAAGGGAAGTGCTGAGGACTGACTCTGTTTGGTAATGGAAACACGCTCCAATGTTTCATATAAAAAGCTTTTATAATGTTCTTAAGGTTAGGATTAATAGTGATCGAAAGTTCTATTATCATTTTGTAAAGCTTGTTGTGGTATAGGAGGAAAGGTATCATTAGTCTTACATTGATTGTGGGTCAAGAAGTACTCTGATTTATATAGGATGGGATTTTTCTCTCTGTGAGGTGCTTTTTGAAGGACAAAATTATAAAATCCCATATTATAATGGTCAGAGACCAAAATAGATAATACCTCACGTACGTAAGAGCAGAGTTCGATCCATCCGAGTCACGAACTCTTGATTGTAACAAATCTAGCCAATTATGTTTCTCTATGGGGTGTAAAAAGGCAAAAAAGATGGTATATTATTAAGCGTGGTTTTCATGAATATATTAATTAGGTAGCGAGTGCTGTCCAATGATACATTGCAAAAAATGTAGCTTAAATGCATAGGTGGACATGTCGGTGGATGCATTGATGTATATAAAAAGCCTAAAGAGAATTCAATTATTTTTAACTATGTTTTTGATGAAAAGAGATTTATAAATAATAGGCTATACAATGCTTCTAAATATTCCTAACCTCCAATTTTTTGTGAAGGTGGGATTTAGGCATAGATTTTTTGACGCAACAATCAAGAAATTTTACTGACTAGCATAAAAATAATGAGACAAGCAAATATTATGAATATAAATTTGCTAGAAAAATATCCTCCTCTTGTGGAAAGTGGTATTATAATTTTTATATGACCATGGCAAAACAAATAAACAAATAACACCATCTCAAAATGTATACATATATTACATCTACTGCATGATTAATTTAAGAATCATTGGGTGTTCGCAGTCAATGCTATGCCCTAAAATAATGCCTACCTCTGTGCCCCCATCCATTATGCATGTGCATGTCATTGCCAACACCACCTATGTGGCTTAGCATCATTTATATTTCAAGATAAAACTGTTTTGATGCCACACTTACTTTGGCCATCCTTCATGCCATGCCAATTGTATTTCTAAGTTTGTCTTTTCAAAAAAATGATCAAATTTTTAGGTCTGAAGATTGCAGGTAATAATTTCCTAGCTGACTAGAATAGTTGAAGTAGTAAAGAGAAGTATAAGCATGAAGAGATAAATATAATGGAGAATATGTCTAAATTGGGATGGCATGGTAACCTAGTATTCCTATCAACTTGACCTTTTTAAATACAAACGTGTTGGACAATTTTTCAACTCAAGACATCAAAAGTCAAACCCTAGCTCTCTTCTATTTCAGTACTATCCTCTCTCGCTCTCTCGTGAGCTTGTGAGTATATTAAACCTATGTCACATACCACACAATGACCAAGGTGCAAGCAAGAACTGCCATATTAAAATGATGTCCCATTTATTATTATTATTTTTCTATCAACCTACCTTCATTTAGTGATTGATACGATCCTCGGATCATACAAAATAAAGTCAACAGTGAGGTTCCTCAGCAATTGTGGCCTTGATATCACACCAATGACATCTTATTATTATTATTATTATTTTGATGCAGAAGATGGGAAACCAACAACATGTTATAAGAATGGCCAATGTTAAAGCCAATGCTCTTTGTGCCAAAACCCATCATTAAACTTTGTCCTTTTTATATTTGTTAAGAAAAATCTTTGTCCCTTTTCATGTAATGCCATCACTTTCCTTTTTTTTTTTTTTTTTTTTTTGGTAAGGGTAATGCCATCACTTTCAACACTGCTCATGAACTCAAACCCACTCATTTGGCCAAATCCAATGAACCAAACCGAGCAACTATTACCATAACAAACTCAGTTTTTTCTTATCCACATTCTCATTGGAAAGGTCAATAAAAAGGTGGTCATGATCACTCCCAAGCATAAAGGTGACAACTGAGAGAGGTCTGGGTTTTTGAGCTACTTGCAGTTAGCTCAACCCTAGGGTTTAAAACTTTAAATATCAAAGTTTTAAGTAGAAGTTGAATACCCATCAAACAAGAAAATTTAGGAAAGACTTTGAACGGGGAATCATGAGATAGAAGGTTGCCCCCTTTCACTATCTTACCATGCTTGCCTTTAGTCACTTCAACATGAGGAAAAGAAGGGGAGAGATTCTTAAAGAGAGAAGCAAAGATGGGGCAGAGAGAGATATAGGGCTGAGCTCTGGCCTCCATCGGATCGGCATTGGACGGTCTTCATGATGTCAATACTTGGTATGAGATCTAACAAGTTTTGATGATAAAGTGAAGCTCTAAAGGTGGGCCTCCCTTTTAAAAGTATTAATGATAAGAAACTTTTCGTCACATAAAAGGAGAGTGGTGATGAGTATTTGGAGGAAAACTTTAGTCATTGAGAAGCCTCCTAATGGTCTGGGATTTGGTTCCAATTTCCAACAAGTGTAATGGAGTGAGCCAGCCTTTTTGCGTTGTTCCCTATCTACATCCACTTGAAATTGCCAGGAGGCCAATGTGCTGACCCTTTATGTGGACATCCAAAAGAACCTAACAACCTGCCTCACATGCAGAAGTAACTTGGTTAGACTAAATTTGTGACAGCTAAGTTAAAAACAGTGGTACCAAAAAAATTAAAAAAAACAACAAAAGAACATGATTAGCATTTATAAGCAAAGATTTTAAATTAAGGTAATATAATTAAGCTCCGATGTTGTAATTCCATTTTCTAATGGAGAGCTTAACCTACCAATACATTCAAAGGTATTGTGTAGACTTAAGTACTAATTTTATAATGGTCACTGGTTGGTGCAACTGAGGCAGCAGCATTAGGTGAAATTGTGATATCTTTTTCTTTTTTTTTTTTTTTTTGTTCAAAAAAAGGAGGAAATGCTTCACCAAACTTCATTAAGTAAACAAAGAGTTTATAGGTCTGGAAAAGGCTAGCAGAATTAGGAGATTATAAATATGAGATTCAGAGTGAAATGAAGCATAACAAATTGTGATCTCCATATACTGTAGTTTTCTACTATATTACAGGTGCAGATATAATGGTTGGTTATTGGTTTACAAAAGGAAAAATGAGATGCATTGAATCGGAAGCTGTACATTTGTTACAGATCCAATTACATCCATTTCATTTCCTTTATTTCTCACCAATTAAATGTGATTTTTGAAGGAGAAGTTTTTAGCCCTTAGAACAGTTGTCTTACACAATTCTTCAACACTATCCAAATAGTTGTTAGGCTCATACAATTTGTCTCAAACAACACAATCATCATAAATTATTTTCAGAATTTTTTTAATCAAATTAATATTAATGGCATATACCTAGCCGGCGATGTTTAGCTCAGCTCGTCGGCATCCCTCTCCTAAGTGCACGAATCGGGAAGAAGTTCCATCTTCAATCACACTTCATCGTATTTTTCAGCAAAAGTTAAATAAAAAAAACTATCTTTGGCATTCCAAACTTATTTTAAAGAACTAAAATTTGTGTTGGAAGTTTGTTTCTGATGCAAGATTTACTACATCATCCCTGACCGATGCACCACCAAATCTGATGACATAAAATTAAACCACAGTGATGGAACGCGAAATTGATCAACTTTCATGGGCCCCTTCGATCAAATGATTGCTGATACAGGGTCCACCACATTGGCCACAAAGTGACTGAGCCATCACCTGGATGGACGGTGGTGATAGAGATTGCCCACCAACTCTTTGGTGGACAGGCTCACTCATGATCTTGATCTCCTTGACAATGAACCTGATTCAATCTGATGGAAACCAACCCAAAGCAAAGCCCTGTGGGTGTGTGAAGGCCAGCAGCTGAAAGATATCAGTTCAGATGAGATAAGCCAAGGAGGGGCTCTCATTTGTGTGCGTGTGCCAAGAAAAAAAGAAAAGAAAAGAAAAAAAAGGTTGGATTGCGTTGTCATCAGATAACCCTTTTGCCCACTCTTTTTAGATGCTTTGCCACCACAATCTTCTTTGCTCCTCTTTCACCATATACACAATCTAAGACTAAATATGTAGCTTAAGATATGTAGTTTTATTGCTCTGCGTAGATCCAACGCATTCCTTCCTCTCCACACATTTTCCTCTCCTAACCCATGATCGAAAGGCTGCACTCATGTGTGTCAAAAAGCAACAAGGTGGGGACCTCCTCTTATTTTTTTTCTCATCTCCTTCACCTTCAAGACTGCTCTCCACTCCCACCTTAATATGGTCCTTCAATTTGTCAAGCAAATGTTGGTGGAAAAAGTTTTTGTTTATCAAGAAAAATCCTTTTTTAAAATTATGTGTTGTATAAAGCAAGTTCCTTTCTCGTTATATGGTAAATTTCAATTTAAATCTCAGCTGATGGTGCGTATTTTGATTTGATTTTATGGAGTTTTTGGTGCTTATTTCTAAGTCCACATTAATTTTCATTTGCAACATTAATCCAGGGTATCGATGTCATGAGTGAGACTAGATGCGACAGAAAAAGCTATCCACTAGAAATTTTCACGTTGATTTGTTTTGTATAGGCCATTAGGTAAAAGTCGAAAGTATTAATATTATGTGATACTTTAGAAATATGACAAAGCTATGTTATATATTTATATTTTCCAAATGACTTTTTCATGTGTTTAACATTTTCATGAAAGTCAATTTCAAAATTTCTTGCCAAAACTGCCTTCCAAGGGGCAACCATGACTCCAAGTTGTGGTACATAGTGGAGTGGCTCAGATGACCTTTGCATGAGTTACTTGGCTAGCTTCCAAATCAGGGTGCTTTCTTCCTTTTCTTCAACCCCCCACACCATGTAACATGTCCCCATTTCTTTTTTATTGATTAAAGAAAAGGTTGGGTCAACCCCAGTAGGCACCAACTCATGTCAATTTCTTGGGTCCTCTTCTTTTATCTTCTCTATAATTCCTTACATTTCTAGTTGGATGGGAGGTTTTCTCCGTTGTCCTCTCTAAAGGTGGTCATGTTCATTTGCCCCATCAAAGTCAATGTTTCGAATTCCTATCATTTTGTTTCCTGTGATAAGGAGTGGGACTAGAAGCCATCCACTAAGAGAATTCCACATAGAGCTTTCAAAGCACTTCGGTACTCAAGTTCATGTTAGTCCCAAGTCAGCATTGCTAACATCCTCTTC
Organism: Elaeis guineensis; assembly: GCF_000442705.2. NCBI lineage: Eukaryota > Viridiplantae > Streptophyta > Magnoliopsida > Arecales > Arecaceae > Elaeis > Elaeis guineensis. Next base: position 18,096,520 of record NC_026004.2, on the reverse strand, counting down.
ATCCTTTACCTTTTCACGAGAGGCCGGATTTAGAGCAAAAGTTAGAGCCAAGGAACAATATCACCCAAGTTGCTCTCTTTCTTTCAGAATGTACCAGAACTAGAAGAAAAGAGATCAACTATTACCAATGTTTAACTCCTAATATTTCTCGAAGATAATTTTCCCTTGGACATAAACAAAAGGACATGTCTACAGACAAATGTGTAAACAGACTTCTAGTAACCATCCAACAGGCAAGAAGAGGTCCATTGTTTATAGAAATTAGAACATAGGAGCCAATTTTGTTATCAATCATAGTAAAATATGCTTGAAGATTCTTAAACCTACCGATAAAATATTAGCCATGACCAGATTTCATCGGCAAAGCTCTAAAAACCCACTACTTCAAATTCAAGCCGTGAGCAAGTCAACCGCCTTCTGTAAAATTGAAGTCTTTAGCGTCATAAAAGGCAAAGGCTTCAGTAAAAGAGAAGTCAACCATGCAATGACATGTGAGGTCTTCAGCTGACACCACGCATCTCACAAACTGGACATCTGGTCTTTATATTCTACCGTGCCTTTTAATCTTTCTCTACTTTCTTTGTTGGCCTGCTCGCGTACTTGTTTATCCAAACTAAATCTTTCTCTTGTATTTGTTTATCCAAACTAAATCTTTCTTCCTAATCCACTTGGAGATGCAAAAGAGTGGCACATATTTCTGCAAAGAAGTAGGTCTAAGCATTTCTCCCACCAACCACCAATCAGCCATGAAGCATCGCAAAAAATAGAAAAGTAATGATGCTTTTATTTTCCTTTCCTAAGAAGACTCTCGTTCAATAATTAAATTGGCTGCACCACTGATATGGAAACCTTGGACCGTAAACCAACTCATGTCAAATTACGGTAGAGGATATCCAAGAATTTATTAGAAATGCTTCTAATCATATATCATTTTCTATCAAAGAGAACAATTACTTCACAGAGACCTGCCATATGTAAAAGAGATGCTCAAATATAAGAATAATGTCAAAGAAGGTAGGCAAAGTAAAAAATTAGTAACTTTTGAAAAGAGATTTCTGGTATAATTTGAGGGAAGGCTCGCACAATGCCCTCAAAACTTGGTGACAGGACCTGGGTTTTACGACTACGGTTGCAGAAGCTTCAACACACAAAATTGAAAAGAAAAAAAAAAAAAATGGCACTAGACTGAAAAAAATCATAATGCCTTGCCAAGAGTTCATGACTATGGTTGCATTGACCGAACATCATCTGAAACAGGATAATGCAGCATGTCATTGCAAAGCCTTTTCTGATGGAGATATGTCACCGCAAAACCCTTGCAACAGTTGTATAATAGAACCAAGTAATCCTCCTCATGGTATATACCCATTGTTCTCATCAGGCTGCCCTGACTACATTAAAGAATCTTCAAGTACAACTGCTGCTCCAAGAAACAAATTATGTACAGTGTCTCAGACCTCACAGTTTAATCAGTGAAGCTGGAAAACTCCATTGCACAAATATCAGATTCACATTGACAACATCTACATTTCCTGTAGTATTGACATGTCCTTCACTAAAGAATTAGAACAGGATGCCTCTAATTGAAGGATTTGTTCACCATTGCTGCCAACATCCTTGCTTCAGAAGCGTGGATTCTTCTTTTTCCACCTATTTTGCAATTTGTTAGATTCAGGTTCAGGTTCTGATGCACAGGGCAAGCAGAAAACTTTAAACTGTCCCCAGAAACTGATTTGATGGAAATGAAATACCAAAGAGTGGTCAGGCAATTTCACAGACTAATATAGTGCGCCCATGAACACATAGCCATCCACTCTATTGAGTATGCCTCCTGCACATTTGGAACCATTGTCACAGAGAACATTTGGCATATGTTGAAGGACAGTAAAAACATAATGAAAATATTGTTTTATTTTGAGGAAATACAGGGCATGCAAGTATTACATGGTTAAAAAATGCCCGAGATCACCCACCATATCACCACTCAGTTCACCAGTCTCAGATGGAGTTCGTAATTGGCTGCGGTAGCTGGGTGCCACCACCTACCCCCTGTGCACTGCGCAAATCTCCGAGTGCCATATCAGACAGGTGAATTGAGCAGTAATATGGCAGGTGATAGGTAGCAGTATTCTGTATAGTTAGCATCACATAACCTCCACTAAAGCTTGTGAAGAGGTTGACATGGGTAGACTCAGATCCACAATCATCCTGTTCATCCTTAGAAATAAATAAGTAAACCTTGATTTACAGTCTCATGTTTATAAAAAGAAACTACCATGTGATAGACATCCTATGTTGCTTCCTCAAAAGTATTCCCCACCAAGAAAGCATCCAGTATATACAGCCTGAATAAAGTTACTCTATCAAGTAGAAAGAAAGAAGCTGAAACAATTCCTCAACTACAATGCATCATTTTGAACAGAGATGATAGTTCACCAAGTATAACACAGTCAGGTATAGGTATTTGAAGAAATGAAGTGACATGACTTGTATAGACAATCGGTATTCCCATGTATCCCTTTACTTTTAAAAGCACTGGCCAATTCACAGACTCTAGCTAACTCTTCAACTTAAGCCAAATTCTTCCACTTCATGCCATTCCTTGGAAATATTATTCTCATATCTGCGCTCATTCCTGATGCATCCAACTCTACAATCAAGCTCCTCCAATTTTATGCTTCAATATCTAACACCGACCTTGAAGGCCACATTTATTTTGACAAATTTAAATAACCAAATATCACATATTTTCTAAGATAAAACCATCAAATATTTGAATCCTGTTCGTCTATAATATTTAAGTTTACTTATCCTTAGATGCTTCACAAGAGCTTCAGCTTCCTAAATTTTTGTGAAGCCTCCTTCACCACTCTTTAGCCCCAAGTATCTCTCTACACGGTCAAGCTACTCGGCTCTAAGGTGAGGATACTACCACCTTCATCATAAGAATATTCACCACACACCTGTAAAATGGCACAAGGATACTGCTGCCTTGTACTGTCTCTCCTCTATCTATAGGTAGGTAATTGGTCAGACATTCTTGGCATGATAGTATAGAAATATTGAATGCCAGTGGACAAGAACAGAGCCGAAGTGGCCCCATAGCTTTCGCTTCCACATGATAGTCAAATGATTGCTTTCTTGCTTCATCATAATCGGTCAGTCCAAAGACTCCAAACAGCTATCTGAGAACCTCCGGATCTGATTGCTGCACCCTTCATGTCCTCCCTTGGGCCAAAGCAAATGATCTTTATACATCCGGCTTCCAACTTTTGTGAAACTAGACACCATGAGTTAGGAAGAAACTCAAATACTATTGCCACTTGATCCAGCTCAGTGCAAGAGCAAAGGCCTAGCTATCTGCTTCAGTTTCATCGGTTAGAGGCCTTTAGCTGGCAAAATATTTCATGGTAAGACCTCCATGCAGCTCACAGCCATGTTCTTCTTTGTTGCGCTACTTTTATTTTCAAGGACTATTGCAACCATAGCATCTAAACAAAAGCCGATATAGAGATAAAATGAGGTTCAACCCTTTGACTAAGTTGCTGCATTGACTGTCTGGTGCCTTGTAACCTGGGACGAATGTCCTAAGACTGACTATCAACTCAGGTTAAAGACAATGGCAAGGAAAAAGAGAGGACAGGTCAAAGAAAGAAAGCGGAAGTGCAAGAATAGAGTAGGAAGTTTGTCTCAAATAAGAAAATGATGCAAGGCAAACTAGGAACAGCCTGCAATGAGTAGGTGGGCCTAATTGATTAAAATAGGATTTTGGTAGAAAAGTAATCTCCCCATCGTGTTAATGAAAAAATGGTAGAAAAAGCATTTTGTTTTTGCTATTATAAGATGCATAATGAAAAAACAATTTCATTTTACATTTTGTGGGAAGTATGGGTCTTAAGTAGAGAGATCTGGATTGATTGAATAATTGATGATCATCATTGTTGGGCTTGTAAGCATGGTTCCCAAATACAGGTTTTGGTACTGATACCATATTCATACAATTTTGACATGAGTCAATTCATGGTACCAACATGCAATACACTTGCTATACATAGTATCTCTTTGCTATTAGTATAGGAGGTCCAGTATGGCGAACCATGCTTGTAAGTCCATCTCAGGTGTCCTATGTTGATATCTCAGGAAGTTTCAACAGAGCTGCAGATTTAGTGTATTATCATTTTTAATGGAAGCAGCAAATAGAGGTAGAAAAGAGTGAATGAGAGGACACAGGAAACACATTCATTGAACCTATTATATATGAACTCTATAATAAATAGTTGAAGAAGCAACACCAACATAATAAATGGCAACAAATGACCAACGATGGTGAGATAAAGGGCTTAAAGAAGGAAGGAGAAAGGAGGAAGAGATTTACAAAGGAAGAAAAGGATCATAACTTAAGGAACTCCTAACCAATCAATAATGAACCTAGGGATTTTTCAACAAAGTTTGGCTCCAAAAATAACTCCTTATTAATCTAAATTCTGCTACATCCAAAACCTTCCCAGTAACAACTAGATAAAAAAGAACCCTTATTAAAGGAAGCATATTCCCTTTAATGGTGACCATTAATTGCATCAAATGCTTTGATATGCTCCAATTATGCTTCTCCCAGCTAGCTGAGGTCCCAAAATACCTTGATGGCTTGCACTCTATCTGAGTCCTTTGTTTGGTCCCAACAGCCATCTGAGAGCCCCTGCATCTGATCCTTATGGCCATTGCATCCTCCTTGGGAATTAGCGGCTGACTGTCAATGATCATTATATCAAGAAGCCTCCATTTGAGAATTTTGAAACCCCAACTTTTTAGATTTTTTAATTTTAGATAACTTTTTCTCTATTCTCTTGCTTTAGTAGTATAGAGAGAAGAACATACAGCTTTTGATATGCATTATTTTTCACTGACTACTAACAAGTAATCCCTGATCACCAGTAATTCATTGAAGGTTTTCATGATATTCACAATTTCAAAATAAAAAAAGAAAAAAGACATCCAGACTTTTAAGTCATACCAACAAGCTTGTAGGATAGAAGCCTAACCAGCATCATATGCTATTCAAGAATCAACAGAAGCTACAGCTCTCCACCATTAATCATAGTACACTACATATGCTTTACCTAATCAAGAACCGGTAAAGAAAATTAAATTCATGCATAGTCCTCAATTACATGCTCATAAACTTAAAGATAATGTGATTAAATTAAAACCAATCATAACTTGCAGTCTTCACACATGAGCGCTCTCAGATATGAATGTATGTGAAAATATCTCATGATTCAAAAAATATAGTTACACTTTCCATCAACAATGATTTCTCGATCTGGTTCTTTTGTTGAAATTGCTTTCTATATAGCTTATATTATCATACCAAAAATATCAATTGCTTCAAAGATATATCTGATCCAAAAAGGAATATCTAAACAAACAGAAGTCACAAAGATGAAAAGAAATCTACATATGGTCATGGCTTGTCATTATGGCCATCAATAATGCCATCAAATGATGTCTCACTGGTGTTAGTAGGTGCTTCAGTTGTTACCGTTATAAAATCGTTCTGCACATATGCAAAGCATATTAAGGGAAAAAATTTACCATGTCCACGTCTGACTGATCCAGAATCTTTAACATCAGCATCACGTGTAATAATAGACTCAACAAGGCCTCCAAACAGAGCCCATGAAGTTCAAAATTCCAAAAGCTGAAGCGCTGAAATCAATAGAACAATCAAATGATGCTGATAAATGATACATAGACATATACAAAATTCCAACTATAACATAACAAAATAAAAGAGCGCATAAGCGAAGTAGACAACAATAATGCGAAAAACACAATCTTCAATATATATGGCAGATCAGTTGAAATACAAATATGACATCACAACACCAGCCAGATCCAAATCACCAGTATTTTCCAGGACATAGAAAGATCATTGCATAAGAATTTAAAGAATAGAACTAAATTATCCTCCAAGGAATATATCTTATTAAAAAAAACATAAAATCGATTCTTCAAGAGTACCTTCTTAAGGATGTAGGCCAGCATAAAATCTTTGACAGCAGTAAGAAATGACTACATAACCACAAACCAGCTAAAGCTCCTTCAAAGTCTTCTTTGGACTTATACAAGTAAGCAGTGTGCGACCAAATGTCTAAAATGGCTAGGACAGTTTACAAGGTTATTCTTCTAAATTTTTGCATTCAAAATTGATACACAGGCATATGAAATTTGAACAAGATGAGCTAATGCACAAGCTACTAAAAAAGCGGTAAAAACTAAAATGCGATCATATGGTTTTTCGGCTTTGGTAATTGTTGTGATGAAAGCCTTGCTTGGATTGATGTCAATTGATCAAGTTCAAGAAACAAAAGCCTGTCAAATCAGAATGCCCCAAAGATGTCCCAGTTATTTTTGTAATTTTTCTTCAGATTATAATTTTTTAAAAATCATTTAAGAGAAGGTAGACTGAGATAACAAATTCTAGAATAAATTTACAAGATTTGAGCTATGATATCTGTGAAATAATTCTCATGCAATTATTATTAACATAGAGGTGTCATCTTTGCAATTTATTTGAAACATTTATTGATAGTGGTGTAAATTTATTGGAAAAAAAGAAAACAAAAGCATTGGGATGACCTATTTTTAAGGCCAAAACTAGTTAACAAATTTAGGAATAACACAAGTTCATATCTGTCATAGAGGGTAATTTGCTACCCATCAGCTCAATTTGCTTTGAGACAACAGCTCACCAGCACTAGAAAAGTTGAACTTCATATTCTTTCAACAATCAAGTTCTTAAGATATTTTGAATACTATTTTGAATTCAGTTTCTAAAATGAATTATCCTTTGAATACACTACCTGTTTAAATCAAATGTATCACAACAATCATAATACTAACTAGGGATAAACATGGAAATTTCAAGGAAAGACAATTTAATGGCAACATATACTATATTATGATTGGGAAGTAGCATACTACTATAAATGCGCGCGCGCGCACACACAAAGAGAGAGAGAGAGAGAGAGAGAGAGAGAGAGACTAGGATGCACTCAAGTGCATTTGACCCCGCATTGCATGATGAGTTATGACAATATTTAATCCGACAAAAATGTGCTCACAGGCAACCTTTGAATACATGGTCAGAATGGACCAAAGCCCAACACATACATGTTCAATGTGAAAGTTTGACACAAAAAGACAAGCACAGACAGTCGAGCAATGTATACCAAAGGCCTAGTCCTTTTCATGATAAACTTTTGGTGGAGGTCCACCACAAGTTTGAAGGGGCTATTAGAGTCGGTGTGGAGCTTTGAGATTTTGTCTCCAAGTTACAGCATATACATGTTCAATATGATGCCCATGCTATTTTTTTAACTTCTAAATGCACAAATAATTGCAACCAATTGTGTAGACCTATATCCATGTGCAAAACATTTTTAAGAGTATCATATGTGTATCACTTAATGCCTTATGGGATATTGCATTTAATCTAAAATTTACTCACCATTTCTCAGTGCTTAAATAGTACAGCTAGACATAGATATATTAAAGAACTATGCCCAAGATATACACACAAACTTAACTAGAGCAGTTCACTTGGACAGTAGTGAATTGTTGAAAAAAGAAATATTTGACCCAATAGCTATTTGTGAGTGTAAAATCTTTTCCATCTAATTCTCTGCAGATGTTTTCTATAAAACCTTGGAGGTAAGCATTGAGTGATTATTCATATCTTTTAACCGTTTTAAAACACAATTTGAGCCTTTTGATGAATGTCCATAAATCATGATGGTTAGACACGTTGTTCAAATTTATTGGCACCCAGTCCCTTAACAGAAAACTTGTCTAAAGTAAAACAAATGTGATAACAGACTGGTGTTTCACGCAACAAACCACAACAAAGTTTAACCCAGAAACATGGAAGATAGCCAATGTAGAGCATCCAAACACAGAACTTCTTAGCTGTAAAATCAATGTCATTTCAAAAACAAAAGCTAATGATGCTACAGAAATATCCATGTAACCAAAGTACCTCCCCATTCATAAGAAAGTATAAGATAGATAATCCCAGATAAATGGAATAAGCTATACGAACAGCATATAATTAGCCAAAGCCATGAACATCAGATGGAATAAGCTATAAGAACAGCATATAATTAGCCAAAGCCATGAACATCACTAAGCATATATGTTCAACTCATTTAATAAATATACTTCTCTTGTTCTCTCTTTTCTGATATTGTTTTAGAGGGAAAGGGGGAAAAGTACATCAACAAAAGCAGGTGTGTGATTGTCAACTCATGCACCCCAAACATTTCCATGGCCAGGGGGATTGTGAACATCAACTATGTGCCAGTTTCTAGTTAAAGAATCATCAATTGATAGTTATTCTCACTTGGGTTGTGGTTGAGAAATATTTTCACGTAAGCTATGCAGAGTTTGATAGGAAAAGCAAGAAAATCATTGTAACATAAAATAGAGCAGGCAGAAGCATGTTTAAGAAAACCAACTTTGAACTCAGCCTACACTATCAATGCTTAAAGAAGCAGAAGCAATTCTTCTTAAGCATAATTTCTAGGAGATAAGTCTTTTCCTCCAATAAAGAAGTCTAGCATAGGATATATAATTTGTTCAATGAATGTATGTTTAGTAATTAACAATTCTATGAATAACATTGTACCACCAACGTACTAACTAACCTTGAAGCCCATCCTTATCTTATAGACATATAAACAGATCACCAAGGCATGGGCTCTTGAGACTCTCATTTGCATTGTTTAAATTATGAAATCCTAACATGTCCTGGACCATATTAAGATAAATGACCATGTTAAGACTTAAGATAAACCATTTTGAATTTTCTTTTTTTTCTTTTGCTCCAAATGATTTTTGACCAATATCAAACAAAATTAGAAAATCAATGTCTATACTGAAAAATATGGAGAAAAAAGGTAACAGAAAAGGGAAAAAAAGTTAAAAATGGAACAAGAAAACAATAAGAAATATATATACTATGAAGGGATCACAAATATTAAATCATATTAAAAGTAGGAGATTTGCAATTTGTTTTAGGTGTCTTCTAATGCAACTGAAAAATGCTCATGGTTCAAAAAAGATTGACCGGTTTTTTCATTAAGTATTATGGATTTTTGGCATTATGAAAATGGACAGGGAGATGAAAAAGGTTATGATTGTTTTCAAATGTGATGCATAAGGTTGCATTTGCACCTGCATATGAGCAAGCAGTCCCTCAACTGCACTTTCATATCCTAAATGCAGGCACTGTGTGGTTGGGCAACATATAGGCCAAAAAGACAGTTTGCTTAGCATTTCACAGACATATATATGATAAGATTGGCATCGAGTGACAAAATTGTAATCTGCTTATCATTGTGTGACCGCATACATAACCTTTTTAGCATCATGCAACCGCATGTGTGAACACTCTAAGGTAGGCTCATGCGAATAAAGTAACTTCAAGCTAATGATGGGGTTAGATATGAGTTTCAAGTGGGCTATATGCAGTATGTTGATTATGCTATAACTACTGCTACTAAAATGTGAGCATTAAGTAGTAAGCACTAATTGCTCAATATTATGTTATTAATATTGTTGAGTTTCACGCCTTGACTGCCTGTATAACACAGTTGCCTTCTAAAACATTAAAGTTTTTAAACTTATTTTCATTCTTTGGACAAAATCCCTAGATGTTTTTGTGGTTTATTTTGTCTTCCCACTCAATTACATCCAAGCATTTCAATAGATTTCTTTTCTTTTGGATTTTATGAAGAACTTTGGGCCTTTTTTTCTTTTTTGTATTTGGATATGAAATGCTCTTTTTGCTGTATAGTATATGAATTCATCTACGTTACCAGAAGCCTCTCAAGTTCCTTTTAGTACACCTCAACAAGAAACTCACACCTTTCAAACAAAATCTTCACACCAATCATAGAAAATATCCAACAAACATTTTTTTTTCTTCGAGCAAATCAAATAAAGAACCTTACAGCGTCTGAATGGGCATAACGGCCCTCATAACCGAGCAAATCTTCGACCCACATCGCGGGCCCCCGACTAGGCCCCCGACTCCTGGCCACGACCATACCTCCACCGCCCCGCCACAAACATAGTGAACACCCATCCCCTGGCCACGACCATACCTCCACCGCCCAATCCGATCCAGACCCCAAAAACGGCCCTCTTCCTCTGCCAGCTCCCCTGATTCTGCCGCTGCTGATAGATGACCGCCGCCGTCTCCACAACCTTCATTATCCGAGAAACTCATGCGGTTTCAAGACCAAAACCCTGACTTTGGGAGGAGGAGTGGAAGAAGGAGAAAGGAGGTACCTTGTGGGGGAGTTCGTGATCGGCGGGGCCGTCGGCGGTGCAGGATGCGACGCAGGCGGCGATGAGAGGGGGCAGCGGTCGAGGTCGAGGGGAGCGGAGGCGGCGGATCGCGGGGGGATAATTAGACCGCCGGCATCGAATAAGAACGGAGGCGGTGACGGGATTCGAGAAGGACAAGGGACCCCGACTCTCCTCCAGACTCCAGTTATCTGGCGTCCCGTTCTCACCCGTGCATTGCAAGGGGCGGAACTCTAGTTGCGTTACCAATATTCAAACCCCAAAAAAAAAAAAGCTAAAAGGATCAATTTGCAATAATATACATAGCAGCAGCATATTGAATTAAAAAAAAAAAAAGTTCAATCTAACAACAAAGGATGCGTTCGGTTAGCCATCGAAGAAGTATTTTTTTTATTTTTTAATTTTTAAAAAATAAAAATTAAAAAATAATATTTAGTATCATCATAAAAAATAAAAAACTAAAATTAAAATAATTAAAATAATTATTTTACATATAAAATAATTTTTTTTATTTTTTAAAATTTATTTTTTTATTTTTTTATTTTACATATCTAAAATATCAAATTAAAAAATAAAAAATCTAAATCTTTCTCGCACGTCGAGGTCTTTACCTCCTCACCCCCTTCATGAATCTTTCTCTCTCGTCGGGCTCTCCAAATATTACTTTTTACTTTATAGCAACATAGGTACTAAATATATTTTTTTATTTTTTTATTTTATTCAATAATAAAAATTTAAAAAAATAAAAAATATATTTTTAAAAATCAAAAATTTAACCAAAACGCATCCAAGAGATGCATTTGATTAATCATTAAAAAAATATATTTTTTTTTATTTTTTAATTTTTAAAAAATAAAAATTAAAAAATAATATTTGATAACATCATAAAAATTAAAAATTAAAATAATTAAAATAATTATTTTATATGTAAAGTAAAAATTTTTTACTTTTTAAAATTTATTTTTTTTACTTTTTTTTACTTCCACACACATAAAACGTCAAATCTAAAAATAAAAAGTCTGAATCCTTCTCTCGTCGAACTCTTCATCTCCTCATCCTCTTCTCCCTCCCTTCCTGAATCATTCTCCCATATTGAGTTATTCACCTGCCATCCCCAAATAATGCCTTGCCAAGAGTTCATGACTATGGTTGCATTGACTGAACATCATCTGCAACAGGATAATGCAGCATGTCATTGCAAAGCCTTTTCTGAGGGAGATATGTCACCGCAAAACCCTTGCAACAGTTGTATAATAGAACCAAGTAATCCTCCTCATGGTATATACCCATTGTTCTCATCAGGCTGCCCTGACTACATTAAAGAATCTTCAAGTACAACTGCTGCTCCAAGAAACAAATTATGTACAGTGTCTCAGACCTCACAGTTTAATCAGTGAAGCTGGAAAACTCCATTGCACAAATATCAGATTCACATTGACAACATCTACATTTCCTGTAGTATTGACATGTCCTTCACTAAAGAATTAGAACAGGATGCCACTAATTGAAGGATTTGTTCACCATTGCTGCCAACATCCTTGCTTCAGAAGCGTGGATTCTTCTTTTTCCACCTATTTTGCAATTTGTTAGATTCAGGTTCATGTTCTGATGCACAGGGCAAGCAGAAAACTTTAAACTGTCCCCAGAAACTGATTTGATGGAAATGAAATACCAAAGAGTGGTCAGGCAATTTCACAGACTAATATAGTGCGCCCATGAACACATAGCCATCCACTCTATTGAGTATGCCTCCTGCACATTTGGAACCATTGTCATAGAGAACATTTGGCATATGTTGAAGGACAGTAAAAACATAATGAAAATATTGTTTTATTTTGAGGAAATACAGGGCATGCAAGTATTACATGGTTAAAAAATGCCCGAGATCACCCACCATATCACCACTCAGTTCACCAGTCTCAGATGGAGTTCGTAATTGGCTGCGGTAGCTGGGGGCCACCACCTACCCCCTGTGCACTGCGCAAATCTCCGAGTGCCATATCAGACAGGTGAATTGAGCAGTAATATGGCAGGTGATAGGTAGCAGTATTCTGTATAGTTAGCATCACATAACCTCCACTAAAGCTTGTGAAGAGGTTGACATGGGTAGACTCAGATCCACAATCATCCTGTTCATCCTTAGAAATAAATAAGTAAACCTTGATTTACAGTCTCATGTTTATAAAAAGAAACTACCATGTGATAGACATCCTATGTTGCTTCCTCAAAAGTATTCCCCACCAAGAAAGGCATCCAGTATATACAGCCTGAAAAAAGTTACTCTATCAAGTAGAAAGAAAGAAGCTGAAACAATTCCTCAACTACAATGCATCATTTTGAACAGAGATGATAGTTCACCAAGTTTAACACAGTCAGGTATAGGTATTTGAAGAAATGAAGTGACATGACTTGTATAGACAATCGGTATTCCCAAGCCTTCTTCCTCCCCATGTATCCCTTTACTTTTAAAAGCACTGGCCAATTCACAGACTCTAGCTAACTCTTCAACTTAAGCCAAATTCTTCCACTTCATGCCATTCCTTGGAAATATTATTCTCATATCTGCGCTCATTCCTGATGCATCCAACTCTACAATCAAGCTCCTCCAATTTTATGCTTCAATATCTAACACCGACCTTGAAGGCCACATTTATTTTGACAAATTTAAATAACCAAATATCACATATTTTCTAAGATAAAACCATCAAATATTTGAATCCTGTTCGTCTATAATATTTAAGTTTACTTATCCTAAGATGCTTCACAAGAGCTTCAGCTTCCTAAATTTTTGTGAAGCCTCCTTCACCACTCTTTAGCCCCAAGTATCTCTCTACACGGTCAAGCTATTCGGCTCTAAGGTGAGGATACTACCACCTTCATCATAAGAATATTCACCACACAACTGTAAAATGGCACAAGGATACTGCTGCCTTGCACTGTCTCTCCTCTATCTATAGGTAGGTAATTGGTCAGACATTCTGGGCATGATAGTATAGAAATATTGAATGCCAGTGGACAAGAACAGAGCCGAAGTGGCCCCATAGCTTTCGCTTCCACATGATAGTCAAATGATTGCTTTCTTGCTTCATCATAATCGGTCAGTCCAAAGACTCCAAACAGCTATCTGAGAACCTCCGGATCTGATTGCTGCACCCTTCATGTCCTCCCTTGGGCCAAAGCAAATGATCTTTATACATCCGGCTTCCAACTTTTGTGAAACTAGACACCATGAGTTAGGAAGAAACTCGAATACTATTGCCACTTGATCCAGCTCAGTGCAAGAGCAAAGGCCTAACTATCTGCTTCAGTTTCATCGGTTAGAGGCCTTTAGCTGGCAAAATATTTCATGCTAAGACCTCCATGCAGCTCACAGCCATGTTCTTCTTTGTTGCGCTACTTTTATTTTCAAGGACTATTGCAATCATAGCATCTAAACAAAAGCCGATATAGAGATAAAATGAGGTTCAACCCTTTGACTAAGTTGCTGCATTGACTGTCTGGTGCCTTGTAACCTGGGACGAATGTCCTAAGACTGACTATCAACTCAGGTTAAAGACAATGGCAAGGAAAAAGAGAGGACAGGTCAAAGAAAGAAAGGGGAAGTGCAAGAATAGAGTAGGAAGTTTGTCTCAAATAAGAAAATGATGCAAGGCAAACTAGGAACAGCCTGCAATGAGTAGGTGGGCCTAATTGATTAAAATAGGATTTTGGTAGAAAAGTAATCTCCCCATCGTGTTAATGAAAAAATGGTAGAAAAAGCATTTTGTTTTTGCTATTATAAGATGCATAATGAAAAAACAATTTCATTTTACATTTTGTGGGAAGTATGGGTCTTAAGTAGAGAGATCTGGATTGATTGAATAATTGATGATCATCATTGTTGGGCTTGTAAGCATGGTTCCCAAATACAGGTTTTGGTACTGATACCATATTCATACAATTTTGACATGAGTCAATTCATGGTATCAACATGCAATACACTTGCTATACATAGTATCTCTTTGCTATTAGTATAGGAGGTCCAGTATGGCGAACCATGCTTGTAAGTCCATCTCAGGTGTCCTATGTTGATATCTCAGGAAGTTTCAACAGAGCTGCAGATTTAGTGTATTATCTTTTTTAATGGAAGCAGCAAATAGAGGTAGAAAAGAGTGAATGAGAGGACACAGGAAACACATTCATTGAACCTATTATATATGAACTCTATAATAAATAGTTGAAGAAGCAACACCAACATAATAAATGGCAACAAATGACCAACGATGGTGAGATAAAGGGCTTAAAGAAGGAAGGAGAAAGGAGGAAGAGATTTACAAAGGAAGAAAAGGATCAAAACTTAAGGAACTCCTAACCAATCAATAATGAACCTAGGGATTTTTCAACAAAGTTTGGCTCCAAAAATAACTCCTTATTAATCAAAATTCTGCTACATCCAAAACCTTCCCAGTAACAACTAGATAAAAAAGAACCCTTATTAAAGGAAGCATATTCCCTTTAATGGTGACCATTAATTGCATCAAATGCTTTGATATGCTCCAATTATGCTTCTCCCAGCTAGCTGAGGTCCCAAAATACCTTGATGGCTTGCACTCTATCTGAGTCCTTTGTTTGGTCCCAACAGCCATCTGAGAGCCCCTGCATCTGATCCTTATGGCCATTGCATCCTCCTTGGGAATTAGCAGCTGACTGTCAATGATCATTATATCAAGAAGCCTCCATTTGAGAATTTTGAAACCCCAACTTTTTAGATTTTTTAATTTTAGATAACTTTTTCTCTATTCTCTTGCTTTAGTAGTATAGAGAGAAGAACATACAGCTTTTGATATGTATTATTTTTCACTGACTACTAACAAGTAATCCCTGATCACCAGTAATTCATTGAAGGTTTTCATGATATTCACAATTTCAAAATAAAAAAAGAAAAAAGACATCCAGACTTTTAAGTCATACCAACAAGCTTGTAGGATAGAAGCCTAACCAGCATCATATGCTATTCAAGAATCAACAGAAGCTACAGCTCTCCACCATTAATCATAGTACACTACATATGCTTTACCTAATCAAGAACCGATAAAGAAAATTAAATTCATGCATAGTCCTCAATTACATGCTCATAAACTTAAAGATAATGTGATTAAATTAAAACCAATCATAACTTGCAGTCTTCACACATGAGCGCTCTCAGATATGAATGTATGTGAAAATATCTCATGATTCAAAAAATATAGTTACACTTTCCATCAACAATGATTTCTCGATCTGGTTCTTTTGTTGAAATTGCTTTCTATATAGCTTATATTACCATACCAAAAATATCAATTGCTTCAAAGATATATCTGATCCAAAAAGGAATATCTAAACAAACAGAAGTCACAAAGATGAAAAGAAATCTACATATGGTCATGGCTGGTCATTATGGCCATCAATAATGCCATCAAATGATGTCTCACTGGTGTTAGTAGGTGCTTCAGTTGTTACAGTTATAAAATTGTTCTGCACATATGCAAAGCATATTAAGGGAAAAAATTTACCATGTCCACGTCTGACTGATCCAGAATCTTTAACATCAGCATCACGTGTAATAATAGACTCAACAAGGCCTCCAAACAGAGCCCATGAAGTTCAAAATTCCAAAAGCTGAAGCGCTGAAATCAATAGAACAATCAAATGATGCTGATAAATGATACATAGACATATACAAAATTCCAACTATAACATAACAAAATAAAAGAGCGCATAAGCGAAGTAGACAACAATAATGCGAAAAACACAATCTTCAATATATATGGCAGATCAGTTGAAATACAAATATGACATCACAACACCAGCCAGATCCAAATCACCAGTATTTTCCAGGACATAGAAAGATCATTGCATAAGAATTTAAAGAATAGAACTAAATTATCCTCCAAGGAATATATCTTATTAAAAAAACATAAAATCGATTCTTCAAGAGTACCTTCTTAAGGATGTAGGCCAGCATAAAATCTTTGACAGCAGTAAGAAATGACTACATAACCACAAACCAGCTAAAGCTCCTTCAAAGTCTTCTTTGGACTTATACAAGTAAGCAGTGTGCGACCAAATGTCTAAAATGGCTAGGACAGTTTGCAAGATTATTCTTCTAAATTTTTGCATTCAAAATTGATACACAGGCATATGAAATTTGAACAAGATGAGCTAATGCACAAGCTACTAAAAAAGCGGTAAAAACTAAAATGCGATCATATGGTTTTTCGGCTTTGGTAATTGTTGTGATGAAAGCCATGCTTGGATTGATGTCAATTGATCAAGTTCAAGAAACAAAAGCCTGTCAAATCATTTATTTGAAACATTTATTGATAGTGGTGTAAATTTATTGGAAAAAAAGAAAACAAAAGCATTGGGATGACCTATTTTTAAGGCCAAAACTAGTTAACAAATTTAGGAATAACACAAGTTCATATCTGTCATAGAGGGTAATTTGCTACCCATCAGCTCAATTTGCTTTGAGACAACAGCTCACCAGCACTAGAAAAGTTGAACTTCATATTCTTTCAACAATCAAGTTCTTAAGATATTTTGAATACTATTTTGAATTCAGTTTCTAAAATGAATTATCCTTTGAATACACTACCTGTTTAAATCAAATGTATCACAACAATCATAATACTAACTAGGGATAAACATGGCAATTTCAAGGAAAGACAATTTAATGGCAACATATACTATATTATGATTGGGAAGTAGCATACTACTATAAATGCGCGCGCGAGCGCACACACAAAGAGAGAGAGAGAGAGAGAGAGAGAGAGAGAGACTAGGATGCACTCGAGTGCATTTGACCCCGCATTGCATGATGAGTTATGACAATATTTAATCCGACAAAAATGTGCTCACAGGCAACCTTTGAATACATGGTCAGAATGGACCAAAGCCCAACACATACATGTTCAATGTGAAAGTTTGACATAAAAAGACAAGCACAGACAGTCGAGCAATGTATACCAAAGACCTAGTCCTTTTCATGATAAACTTTTGGTGGAGGTCCACCACAAGTTTGAAGGGGCTATTAGAGTCGGTGTGGAGCTTTGAGATTTTGTCTCCAAGTTACAGCATATACATGTTCAATATGATGCCCATGCTATTTTTTTAACTTCTAAATGCACAAATAATTGCAACCAATTGTCTAGACCTATATCCATGTGCAAAACATTTTTAAGAGTATCATATGTGTATCACTTAATGCCTTATGGGATATTGCATTTAATCTAAAATTTACTCACCATTTCTCAGTGCTTAAATAGTACAGCTAGACATAGATATATTAAAGAACTATGCCCAAGATATACACACAAACTTAACTAGAGCAGTTCACTTGGACAGTAGTGAATTGTTGAAAAAAGAAATATTTGACCCAATAGCTATTTGTGAGTGTAAAATCTTTTCCATCTAATTCTCTGCAGATGTTTTCTATAAAACCTTGGAGGTAAGCATTGAGTGATTATTCATATCTTTTAACCGTTTTAAAACACAATTTGAGCCTTTTGATGAATGTCCATAAATCACGATGGTTAGACACGTTGTTCAAATTTATTGGCACCCAGTCCCTTAACAGAAAACTTGTCTAAAGTAAAACAAATGTGATAACAGACTGGTGTTTAACGCAACAAACCACAACAAAGTTTAACCCAGAAACATGGAAGATAGCCAATGTAGAGCACCCAAACACACAACTTCTTAGCTGTAAAATCAATGTCATTTCAAAAACAAAAGCTCATGATGCTACAGAAACATCCATGTAACCAAAGTACCTCCCCATTCATAAGAAAGTATAAGATAGATAATCCCAGATAGATGGAATAAGCTATACGAACAGCATATAATTAGCCAAAGCCATGAACATCAGATGGAATAAGCTATAAGAACAGCATATAATTAGCCAAAGCCATGAACATCACTAAGCATATATGTTCAACTCATTTAATAAATATACTTCTCTTGTTCTCTCTTTTCTGATATTGTTTTAGAGGGAAAGGGGGGAAAGTACATCAACAAAAGCAGGTGTGTGATTGTCAACTCATGCACCCCAAACATTTCCATGGCCAGGGGGATTGTGAACATCAACTATGTGCCAGTTTCTAGTTAAAGAATCATCAATTGATAGTTATTCTCACTTGGGTTGTGGTTGAGAAATATTTTCACCTAAGCTATGCAGAGTTTGATAGGAAAAGCAAGAAAATCATTGTAACATAAAATAGAGCAGGCAGAAGCATGTTTAAGCAAACCAACTTTGAACTCAGCCTACACTATCAATGCTTAAAGAAGCAGAAGCAATTCTTCTTAAGCATAATTTCTAGGAGATAAGTCTTTTCCTCCAATAAAGAAGTCTAGCATAGGATATATAATTTGTTCAATGAATGTATGTTTAGTAATTAACAATTCTATGAATAACATTGTACCACCAACGTACTAACTAACCTTGAAGCCCATCCTTATCTTATAGACATATAAACAGATCACCAAGGCATGGGCTCTTGAGACTCTCATTTGCATTGTTTAAATTATGAAATCCTAACATGTCCTGGACCATATTAAGATAAATGACCATGTTAAGACTTAAGATAAACCATTTTGAATTTTCTTTTTTTTCTTTTGCTCCAAATGATTTTTGACCAATATCAAACAAAATTAGAAAATCAATGTCTATACTGAAAAATATGGAGAAAAAAGGTAGCAGAAAAGAGAAAAAAAGTTAAAAATGGAACAAGAAAACAATAAGAAATATATATACTATGAAGGGATCACAAATATGAAATCATATTAAAAGTAGGAGATTTGCAATTTTTGTTAGGTGTCTTCTAATGCAACTGAAAAATGCTCATGGTTCAAAAAAGATTGACCGGTTTTTTCATTAAGTATTATGGATTTTTGGCATTATGAAAATGGACAGGGAGATGAAAAAGGTTATGATTGTTTTCAAATGTGATGCATAAGGTTGCATTTGCACCTGCATATGAGCAAGCAGTCCCTCAACTGCACTTTCATATCCTAAATGCAGGCACTGTGTGGTTGGGCAACATATAGGCCAAAAAGACAGTTTGCTTAGCATTTCACAGACATATATATGATAAGATTGGCATCGAGTGACAAAATTGTAATCTGCTTATCATTGTGTGACCGCATACATAACCTTTTTAGCATCATGCAACCGCATGTGTGAACACTCTAAGGTAGGCTCATGCGAATAAAGTAACTTCAAGCTAATGATGGGGTTAGATATGAGTTTCAAGTGGGCTATATGCAGTATGTTGATTATGCTATAACTACTGCTACTAAAATGTGAGCATTAAGTAGTAAGCACTAATTGCTCAATATTATGTTATTAATATTGTTGAGTTTCACGCCTTGACTGCCTGTATAACACAGTTGCCTTCTAAAACATTAAAGTTTTTAAACTTATTTTCATTCTTTGGACAAAATCCCTAGATGTTTTTGTGGTTTATTTTGTCTTCCCACTCAATTACATCCAAGCATTTCAATAGATTTCTTTTCTTTTGGATTTTATGAAGAACTTTGGGCCTTTTTTTCTTTTTTGTATTTGGATATGAAATGCTCTTTTTGCTGTATAGTATATGAATTCATCTACGTTACCAGAAGCCTCTCAAGTTCCTTTTAGTACACCTCAACAAGAAACTCACACCTTTCAAACAAAATCTTCACACCAATCATAGAAAATATCCAACAAACATTTTTTTTTCTTCGAGCAAATCAAATAAAGAACCTTACAGCGTCTGAATGGGCATAACGGCCCTGATAACCGAGCAAATCTTCGACCCACATCGCAGGCCCCCGACTCCTGGCCACGACCATACCTCCACCGCCCCGCCACAAACATAGTGAACACCCATCCCCTGGCCACGACCATACCTCCACCGCCTAATCCGATCCAGACCCCAAAAACGGCCCTCTTCCTCTGCCAGCTCCCCTGATTCTGCCGCTGCTGATAGATGACCGCCGCCGTCTCCACAACCTTCATTATCCGAGAAACTCATGCGGTTTCAAGACCAAAACCCTGACTTTGGGAGGAGGAGTGGAAGAAGGAGAAAGGAGGTACCTTGTGGGGGAGTTCGTGGTCGGCGGGGCCGTCGGCGGTGCAGGATGCGACGCAGGCGGCGATGAGAGGGGGCAGCGGTCGAGGTCGAGGGGGGCGGAGGCGGCGGATCGCGGGGGGATAATTAGACCGCCGGCATCGAATAAGAACGGAGGCGGTGACGGGATTCGAGAAGGACAAGGGACCCCGACTCTCCTCCAGACTCCAGTTATCTGGCGTCCCGTTCTCACCCGTGCATTGCAAGGGGCGGAACTCTAGTTGCGTTACCAATATTCAAACCCAAAAAAAAAAAAAAGCTAAAAGGATCAATTTGCAATAATATACATAGCAGCAGCATATTGAATTAAAAAAAAAAAAAAAGTTCAATCTAACAACAAAGGATGCGTTCGGTTAGCCATCGAAGAAGTATTTTTTTTACTTTTTAATTTTTAAAAAATAAAAATTAAAAAATAATATTTAGTATCATTATAAAAAATAAAAAATTAAAATTAAAATAATCAAAATAATTATTTTACATACAAAATAAAAATTTTTTATTTTCTAAAATTTATTTTTTTATTTTTTTATTTTGCATATCTAAAACATCAAATCAAAAAATAAAAAATTTGAATCTTTCTCCCATGCTCTTTACCTCCTCACCCCCTTCATGAACATTTCTCTCTCATCGGACTCTTCAACTTTCATCTCCAAATATTACTTTTTACTTTATAGCAACATAAGTACTAAACATATTTTTTATTTTTTTATTTTTACTCAATAATAAAAATTTAAAAAAATAAAAAATATTTTTTAAAAATCAAAAATTGTAACCAAAACGCATCCAAAGATGCGTTTGGTTAGTCATTAAAAAAATATATTTTTTTATTTTTTAATTTATAAAAAATAATATTTGATAACATCATAAAAATTAAAAATTAAAAATTAAAATAATTAAAATAATTATTTTATATACAAAATAAAAAATTTTTACTTTTCAAAATTTATTTTTTTTTACTTTCACACACCTAAAACGTCAAATCTAAAAATAAAGAGTCCGAATCTTTCTCTCTCGTCGAACTCTTCATCTCCTCATCCTCTTCTCTCTCCCTTCCTGAATTATTCTCCCACATTGAGTTCTTCACCTGCCATCTCCAAACATTACTTTTTGTTTTATAGCAATATAATTATCAAATATATATATATATATATATTTATTTTTATTTAATAATAAAAATCAAAAAAATTAAAAAAAATTAAAAATTAAAAAATATAACCAAACGCATCCAAAATTTATGAAGTTCATAAAATGATTGAGAGTAATAACTCACGTTGCACAAGCGCCTAATTGGCAAAAATGTAAATGCAAGCATTTGAAAGGTGCCCATATTAGAATTTTAATGCTGCACTGATTAAATAATTTTTTAGGTCATTGCACATTGAATAATTAATAGAGACCTAAATAACAAAGATCTATTGTTAGCAAAAAAAAAAGAATCTTTTTAGCTTGACGTATAAATTATCCTATTTACTTTGCTTTAAGAACATCCTTGTCTGACTTGACATACAAATCCCTGATTTTTATAAGCTGGATGGGCAATATTGGTCGACATTCATCTCAAGTTTGAATAGGAGGCTTATTTTAGCTGGCTGGCCCAATGAGTGCTAAACAGTGTCCCTTATCACCCCCATAGAAATCTATCTTTATTGCCAGTGCACCAAGGATGCTATTCTCCACCAAAACCAAGTCCACTTCCCAAAAGCTAAAATAGTCCGAGTCAGGTCAGCTCAACATACTTGGGGAAGAAGTTAACATTACAAGGAGTTTCTTGGTCGAGGGATCAAGTTGAATAGACCATGCTCAATAACATCACCTTTCTTGCCATCTTTCTCTCCATTTACCATCCCTCTATATAAAAGGCCTCTGGATTTCGGACCTGATTGCAATCAGGGAAGCAGAAGAAGAAGAAGAAGAAAACTAGCAAGGAAAAGGAGTAGAGAAAAGGTGGTGGCAATGGCTTTGATCCGGAAATGCTTCTCATTTGTTCTAGGAACCACTTTTGGGATCTATATTGCCCAGAACTACAGCGTGCCCAACGTCCAGAAGCTTGCCAATATGGCCATGGAGAGGGCCAAATACTACGAGGAGAAGTACCGCCAGCCCAAGAAGAGCGAGGACTCTGAATAGGAGCGTCAGTCCGTATCTCTTTTGTACTCTTGCAAATCCTACTATGAGTTTCTGGTTAATTCCGTGGTTTAAGGAGATTGTTGGATGCCTCGTTCAACTCCATATCCTTGGCATGTCGTCAGAGGACTAATTTCTGATGAGTTCTGTATGCATTTTATCTGTTATTTGTAATATTCTACGCGTTGAGTGACTTTATAATATAATAATTGGCACGTACAAGGATGCATTGATAGCGGCAAAGTCTCTAAGAGAGCAGCTAGTTTTGGGCCTGCACCAACTTTTAGATATTTATTTTCTGATTTTTATGGGTGTACACATGCCTGTCTTAATTAGTTAATTCATCTGTTTTATCAAAAAAAAAAAAAAAAAAAAAAAAAAAAAAAAAAAAAAAAAAAAAAAAAGGGAACAATGGGTTTAAAAGAACTTGCTACGAGAATCCAACATGCAAGGCTCCCTACTTAAATAATTTTTATCATAATAGCAAATGTTGAGGGCGTCTAATTGTTAAAAAGATCTTTTATGAGTACAGAATACGGATCCCCATTCAAAATCATAATGCCGATGATACCGTAGAAAGAAAGAAAGAAAAAAGAAGTACAAAGGACTAAATCAAAAATAATATGGATCAGCATAAGATTTACTTCTATGAGGCATGCAAACTTCACTATGAGAGAAAATAAATAGAAGAAGAGATCACACTCTTTCAACCCTCATACATCAATTTCTCTCTCAATAAGAAGCACAAAAAATCCTCACAAAGCTCTCAAAACCCTCCAAAAATTCTCTCTAGCTGCCACCTAAACTCCTCAACCCCTCTTCTATGCTCCACAGATTGTCAGGCCTCTTTTAAAGACCCTAAAATCTCTGTTGGGACTTCAGGATTAATTTGGACTGGTTGATCATGCCTGCACGCACTAGCAGCCACTTGATCATGCACATGTGCATGTGGACCGCACATAGACTGCCTTCGCCGCACGTGGACCGTGCATAGGCCGCGTGAGACCGTGCATAGGCCGCGTGAGGCCGCGCGTGGACCGCATGAGGCCTGCGGTGGACCTCACCTCACCCAGGACTATGCACTGCATGCACTGTATACTGCATGATGGACCGTGCATCCAGTTATGCCACATGTGCCTACGGGTCGCGCCTGCAGGCCTGCACCATGGGCTTCTCTGTCTTGGGCCTACTGCTATGGGTCGAATTCAAGATGCCAAAATCCAACAATCTCCATCTTGACTCAATATTCGGCCTCCACATAACTTTGAGAGCTTTTAGATAATCTCGCCCTCATGCCTCGAGGCAAATATCTGACTGCTCATGGATGGATAGATATGGGAGTCGAGCCAGGCTGCTCTATCGCATCTCCGTCATATGCTGTGATCTATCTGACCTGAGACTTGCTCGAAGTAGCCTCCTACGGCAATAGGAACTTCACTCTATAATGTTGCCTGTCATCCTTTCGAGTCTTTTATCTTATGCCCAATCTATCTATACTGGGAGCTCCATTTTACGTTGAGCTCCCACTGGCACTTGAAGCTCCACCTTGCACTGAACTCCTTGCCAAAAGGTAGTATCCTTTATACTTCTTTTCCTTCATAACAATCCTACTACTACACACAACCTTCAAGATTCCATCATCAGCTCTCCATCTATAGCTGCTTGAATCCAGTTTGCTCGATGAAATCAGATTACTCCTAAAACTGAATATGTATCGGACATCATCCAACATCCTTACTACTCTATCATGTGTCTACAAGCTGACTATCCCAATGCTCTTGATCGCACCGCTCGTCTATCTGGCAAATGAATAGTGTCCTCACTACTCTTTAGGAAGTCAAACATCTCCTCTCTACAACAAACGCAAACATGCCAAATCTAAAATATACTGAAGAAAAGAAATAGATACCTCATCTGAAACCAGAAGAACATCATCATATTCTTCAAGTCGCTACTTTGGACCGCTACCGCAATAGCCTTTGTTTGATTCCTAAGCTATGGATAATCTCTGAAATAATGCCCCAACTCATCACACCGATAGTATTTGATCTTGCTGAAGTCCCTCGACTTGGACCTGGACCGTCCACCTTGTGATCCTTTGCCGCTTCATCCTATGCCACCACCACCTTCAGTCACCATCAAAGCCGAGTCACCAATTGAATTTAAAGTTTGGTTCTCCCACCTGAGAACCTCGTTCTGGAAAAGTATAGAACTGACCTCATCCATCTTGATGGTGCTCTTTTCCATAAGAAGAGCAGTCACCAAAGACTCAAACAAAAGAAAAAGTGATAAAAGCAAGACCAATGTCCTTGTCTTTTTCTCAACCTTCTCACCAACACTGAGAAGATTAGTAAAAATTTTTTGAAAATTACTGAGATGCTCCTGCATGCTCTATTCCTTGCTCATCCGAAGTTAATAGAACTATTTTCAAAGAAAGAGAGCATTGGTAAGTGACTTCGCCATGTACATATCCTCAAGCGTTGTCCACATCACCGTCGGAGAAGTTTCACTAAGCACATGGATCACTACATCATCCATCAAGTATAAATGGATCATACTCACTATCTGCATCTGGAGTTGCTTCTAACTCTTCTCCTCGATAGTAGTCGGCTTCTCCTCACACAAGAGAGCATCAATCAATCCTTATTGGATGAGCACATTCTTCACCCTCGCTTGCCATAGGAAGAAATTGCTCTCCCCATCGTATCGGTTGATTTCTACCTTAATTGAGTCTGTCTTCTCCATCGTCTTCAATTTTGATCAACACCACCACAATCCGAACAATCCCATACTCTGATATCACTTATTAGAAGGATTCCTCACAAGTGTAAAATATAAATCTCCATCCAAGATCGCAATATCAATGATAATATCGATACCGTGGAAGGAAAGAAAGAAGTACAAAGGATAAAATCAAAAATAACATAGATCAGCATAAGATTTATCTCAATGGGATATGCAAACTTCACTATGAGAGAAAATAAATATAAGAGAATATCACACTCTCTCAATCCTCTTACATCAATCTCTCTCTCAACAAGAAGCACAAAAAACCCTCACAAAGCTCTCAAAACCTTCCAAGAAAACTCTTTGACCGCCTCCTAAAATCCTTAGCTCTTTTTCTGTGCTCCACAAGCCGTCAGGCCCCTATTAAAAACCCTAAAACCTCTGTTAGGACTCCAAGATCAACTTGAACCATTTGATCGCATCCGTACACACTAGCAGCCACTTGATCGCATACACCTGTACGTGGACCGCACATAGACCACCTTCGCCATGTGTGGACCGTGCATGGACCGCATGAGGTCGCGCATGGACCGCGTGAGACCCATGGTGAATCGGGCTTCACATCTGGACCACACGCTAGACCGCGTAGTAGACTGCACATCCAGCTAGGCCGTGTGCTGCGAGCAGCGTATACCTATGGACCATGCGGGCCTGCACGCTTGAGGGCCTACACCGTGGGCTTCTCTGTCTTAGGTCTGCAGCTGTGGGCTTCGCTATAGTGGGTCAAATTTGAAATGCCAAAATCCAACATCTAATTAAATAGAAGGGATTATGTGGATAATTATCGTGATCATATCTCTCTTAGATGTTGCATGGTTACTAAGAAATACGATCCGAGTCACATCTGAGCATTTTCAGGAGCACATTCGTGGAATCTATTCAATTTGTTTTCCCCACCATAAATACTAAGCATCAAAAAGAAAAAAAAGAAAATGGACACTTACAAAGAGCCCCCATAAACTTGTGAAGTATTTAGTTAAATCACATTTAATCTAACAAAAATTTTAATACCAATTTTCTTTGTTCCTCATTTTTTTGGTACATATATCTTTGTTGTTCTAAATCGTTGCCTTCGGCCAGCTTTTTGTTTTTTCGGTTTTGCTTTTTGCTTTTTTCTTTTTTGAGGGGTTTGTCAAACTTGCTTTCTCAAGTATGCTCGTAACTCAACAATCCTATGCAGTTCAATTGATGGAAGTTAAAGCCAAAGTCCTTCAAAATATATTTTAACTCAGAATTTAGCTCTATTTATGGTATCAACCTTCATCATCCTACACTACTTGATCCCCTTATGAATGAAACCATTCTGTATAACCAATAAGGAACTTATATAATGATGTTCAATTATGTCAGCGGGTTGCTTGTTATAGTTTCATTAATACTTTTTCTTTATTTTGATAACATGGATGGCTCATATAAGTTTACTATAAAGATCCATTTGGTTGGGCAGATTAGATAATTTTTAAAAATTATTTATTGAAAAAATGATCATCAAAAAAAATAAATTTTACTATATTTGATTAATAGAAAAATTATTTCAAAAAATAATACTGAAAAAAAATTACTACGTTTGATTGGAGGTAAATTTATATAGGAATATGATCAAATTTATAAATATATCTTTTAACATAAAATATTTTTTTAATATTAGGATAGTATTTTCATCTCCAATTAGTTTTTATATAATAACTATAATCATGTAATCTTTTACATAATATCATTTTTATTTTTTTTATAAAAAAAAATTATTAAATAAATTTAAAAAGATATCAGAATAAATTCAATAATTATATATATAATTTTATTGAAAATATTTTTACCAAATATAGATTACTATCACTTAAAAATTTATCAAATATTAATTCTTTCATAATATTTATTTTATTTTTTTTCTTGAAAAAAATAAGTATGGAGACTATCAACTATTTTACAATCTATTTCCTCTCTTTTTCAAATCAAACATAATAATCTCATACGAAAATCATTTTTTCATACCAAATTAACTTCAATCAAATAGCTCCTAAATATATTCAATAGAATTAAAAAATAAAACACTAAGAAACCACATAGGGACATGCGGTACATTCATTCAAATCATGCTTAAAAAAAAAAAAAAAAAACAGCCAACTCGTGGTATTATTTGCTTTTTGATAAATATATATTGTAACCAATCGTCGGGTACCTTTCCAAGTCGGTAAATCATCTACCCACAGGCTTCCAAGTATGTCTTCCAAATAAGCCCTCCAAGTAATTTCTTATTCCACGAAGGTGTGGGGTTCTAATTTTACTCCTTCAGGCTTTCCTGGGTCGCCATTTCCATCGTGTCTAGGAGCTCCTCTTTCTCTCGCGGATTGAATCGCATCGGAGAAGGAGAGGCAGAGGCTGAGAGATGGGCAGCACGCGAACCAACTTCTACAAGAATCCCTCCTTCGCCTACAACAAAGACTTGAGCCTGTCCTCCGTCCTCCAAAACCTCAGAGGTATCCTCTTTCTCTCTTTCTCTCTCCTCCCGGCTATTTTTTTCAATTCATCTGCTATTCGTTTCCAGCATACAATGCCGCGACTGGAAACGCACCATCCACCACCGCTACCAGCGGCGAACCAACTCCGGAAGAGAGTCCGGAGAACAAGAAGTATGCCCCCTCTCATTCACGGCATCGGAAGCGGAAGCACGAAGGAAAGCGGCACCAGGAGGCAGCGAGTGCCGAGGAGCAAAGCCAGACGAGTTTCTCCCATCAAGGCTACATCGAGAAGATAAGGCAAAGCCATCCTCCTTATGTCCTCCTTTTATCGTGTCCAAAATTCAATTTTTTGATGAACTAGAATCGATTCATGCCGTCATGCATCGGTCCAGTCTTTTCCCTGTGAGCCTTCAAATCCCATTTAGCTTTTGGTTCAACTTTCAATTGCTTGTATACCGTCACGCCAAAATCCTATTTTGGGGTGCCTACCAAATTGTATCACTCAATGGTTATTGATGGAAGAAAATGTAACTGAAAAGTTGATTTTTTTTTTTTTTTTTCCATGTTCCATCAAATTGGGAGCTGATTTTATTTCCCCGAAACTTTTGCTACATATCCAAGATGCTCACCTAGTTACCATTAGTAAAGTCACCGAGGAGTAAGGGAAGCTTGACAGATTGCTAAAGATGGAAGTGGGCAATGATACTAATGGAGCATCATTAACTGCAAAATTTGCTTGCATAATGAACATGACAAGGAGCATTCATAATATTGCTAATGATTTGGTATATGAACGTGGTATTAGTGAAACACTCGCGATTAAACATGCCCTATGAGTGAAAATGCATAGGCTTCAGGAGAAGTTGCCTGTAGCATGATATGTCTTTGGCCAAGTTGTTAGGATTTGACACCTCGAGATTCAGCCCACATTGAGCCCACAGCGAGGTTCGCGGCGAAAAACGGAGTCCAACGAGACCAAGATCACCTGAAACGGAGCACGGATGGAGGAGATACGAGCTTATGAAGTCGGCACGAGAATCGAGGCGGCGGAGGACCGCCGGCGGCGGGCGGCAGCGGCGCGGCCGCAGGCGGCGGCGCGCGGGACGCGCGTCCCAGGCCTGCGTGGGATGCGGGACCCAGGCCCGCGCAGGACGCGCGACCCAGGCCTGCGCGGGACGCGCGTCCCAGGCCCAGGCCCGCGCGGGACGCGCGACCCAGGCCCAGGCCCGCGCGGGACGCGCGACCCAGCGGCCTGCTGGCCCTTGCCCCGGTCCACCGTGGACCGGGTGGTCCACGGCGCGGTCTGTGGACCGCGTGGGCGTTTCCCACACGTTTCTCGCGGTCCACGGCACTATTCCGTGGACCGGAGCGCGATCGGACGGCCCAGGTGATTCCCGGTCTTGATCCGACGGTCCAGGAGGGTTTTGGCTTTGTTTAGGATTCCTAATCCCTCTCTAATCAAGGATTAAAGTCAGTTTATACCTTTAAAAGGCCTGAGAACGAACAGAAGAAAGGGGGTTCGGTTTCTCGCCGCCGTACGAACCGAGAGGAGAGAGAGAGGCGTGAGGCGCTGTGAGAGAAGGAGCAGGAGGCTCCTGGACAGCGGTCGCTAGGCTCTTCAGGGGTTCAGGGGGGTCTCCAAGAGAGAGAGAGCTTTTGTGAGGGGAACTTTATGTGAGAGAGAATTGGGTGTACAAGGGTTGAGGGTGAGGTCTCCTCTTGTAAAATTTTCTTTTCATAGTGAAGTTTGCATGCCCCGTGGAGGCGAGCCCTTTTGTGGCTGATCCACGTATTTTGATTGTTTTTCCTTTTGTTTTGTTTCTTCTTTCTTTCTGCTGCATCGCGTGGTACTGAAAGGGTCTTGGGAGGTGGTATCCTGGCCAGACATCCACCCAACAAGTGGTATCAGAGCAAGGCGGTACAAGGACGCAGATTGCAGTGGTGGTGAGCAAGACTGAAGATGGAGAAAACAGGAACAATCAAGATGGAGATCAACAAGTTCGATGGTAAGAGCAATTTCTCCTTGTGGCAGGCAAGGGTGAAGGATGTGCTCATCCAACAGGGGTTGATCGATGCTCTCTTGTGCGATGAGAAGCCGACCACCATGGAGGTGCAGGATTGGAAACGGCTACAGATGCAGGCGGTGAGTACCATCCGCATGTACCTGGCGGATGAGGTGGTGATCCATGTGCTGAGCGGGACTTCCCCGACGGTGCTGTGGTCGAAGCTCGAGGAGTTGTACATGGCGAAGTCTCTCACCAACACTCTTTTCCTCTGGAGGCAGTTTTACCAACTGCGGATGACTGAGGGACAGAGCGTGCAGGAGCATCTGAGCCACTTCCAGAAGATCCTCATCGACTTTCTCAGCGTTGGCGAGAACGTTGAGGAGAAGACCAGGGCGCTGGTTTTGCTGGCGTCGCTTCCCTCTTCGTACGAGTCCTTGGTGATTGCTCTTCTAGTGGGGAAGAGCACTATCAAGATGGACGAGGTCACCGCGGCGATACTCCAGAACGATGTTCTCAGGAGGGAGAACCCAGCTTCGAGCTCAGGTGTCGATAGCTCAGCTTTGGTGGCTTCTGGAGGTGCAGGAGGCGGTAGACGGAGCGACAGGAGATCGCAACGAGGGCGGTCTAAGTCCAGGAGGGACTTGAGCAAAACCAGGTGTTACCGGTATGAGGAGTTGGGGCATCTAGCCAGAGATTGCCCCTAACTGAAAAATCGGACGGTGGCTGCTGTAGCGACGGCCGGTAGTGATTCAGATGGAGATGTCCTGGAGATATCTGACGAGGTATCTACTTCTTCCCAGCAGTGGATATTAGATTCTGCATGCCTCTATCATGTGTGTTGCAGAGAGGAGCAGTTTGACTCTCTGGAGAACAGTGAGAGCACTGTATATCTGCCGAATGGATCGAGCTGTGCGATCAGAGGCATTGGGACGGTCAGTTGGAGGACACATGACGGTGCAGTGAGGAGATTGGGGGAGGTCCGATACATACCCGATTTCAGGCGGAATCTTATCTCACTTAGCAGACTGGATTCAAGAGGCTACAGGACGGTAGCTGGTGGAGGAATCCTGAGGGTGCTACGCGGCGATAGGATTGTGCTGGAGGGGAAGAAGGGGAGCAGAGGACATTATTACCTGGCAGGGAGCCCAGTGCGAGGTGGAGCATCGGGAGCCAGGTGGAGCCCAAAGCGAGGTGGAGCTCCAGGAGGCGGATCGGGCACGAGACAGGAGACTCGGGAGGACGAGAGGCGACGTCGCAAGGTAAGATTCCTATTGCCGCAGGATGATGCCCCGAGCAGGTCTCAGGTCAGGAGGAGCACAGCATACGACGGAGATGGGATCGAGCAGCCTAGCTCGACTCCCATGTTTGCCCATTCATGATCAGCAGGCGATTGCCCCAGGGCATGGGGGCGAGGAGATCCAGAAGCTCTCGGAGTTTGGAGGAGGCCGAATATCGAGTCGAGGTGGAGATTGTTAGGATTTGACACCTCGAGATTCAGCCCACATTGAGCCCACAGCGAGGTTCGCGGCGAAAAACAGAGTCCAACGAGACCAAGATCACCTGAAACGGAGCTCGGATGGAGGAGATACGAGCTTATGAAGTCGGCACGAGAATCGAGGCGGCGGAGGACCGCCGGCGACCGGCGGCGGGCGGCAGCGGCGCGGCCGCAGGCGGCGGCGTGCAGGACGCGCGTCCCAGGCCCGCGTGGGACGCGGGACCCAGGCCCGCGCGACCCAGGCCTGCGCGGGACGCGCGTCCCAGGCCCAGGCCCGCGCGGGACGCGCGACCCAGCGGCCTGCTGGCCCTTGCCCCTGTCCACCGTGGACCGGGTGGTCCACGGCGCGGTCTGTGGACAGCGTGGGCGTTTTCCCACGCGTTTCTCGCGGTCCACGGCACTATTCCGTGGACCGGAGCGCGATCGGCCCAGGTGATTCCCGGTCTTGATCCGACGGTCCAGGAGGGTTTTGGCTTTGTTTAGGATTCCTAATCCCTCTCTAATCAAGGATTAAAGTCAGTTTATACCTTTAAAAGGCCTGAGAACGAACAGAAGAAAGGGGGTTCGGTTTCTCGCCGCCGTACGAACCGAGAGGAGAGAGAGAGGCGTGAGGCGCTGTGAGAGAAGGAGCAGGAGGCTCCTGGACAGCGGTCGCTAGGCTCTTCAGGGGTTCAGGGGGGTCTCCAAGAGAGAGAGAGCTTTTGTGAGGGGAACTTTATGTGAGAGAGAATTGGGTGTACAAGGGTTGAGGGTGAGGTCTCCTCTTGTAAAATTTTCTTTTCATAGTGAAGTTTGCATGCCCCGTGGAGGCGAGCCCTTTTGTGGCTGATCCACGTATTTTGATTGTTTTTCCTTTTATTTTGTTTCTTCTTTCTTCCTGCTGCATCGCGTGGTACTGAAAGGGTCTTAGGAGGTGGTGTCCTGGCCAGACATCCACCCAACAAAGGTCATTGAGTTTTCATTTGGATCTTGCATAGGTCCAGACCGTTTACAGCCCTGGTTTGATTCTAAGTGCCTTGTTCATAATTCAGAACTTGTTGTCAGTCTGATGCAACGGTTCATGTATACATAAATTAAGAGTTGCTTCTTAGAGCATGTGACATGTTTTAACTTCAGCATCATTTACAATTTTATATTTTCCTTACGGCACCTGTACTTTCAGCCGTCCTTGTCATGGATGGCAGTCTGTCAAGTTTGTCAGATGTTTCATTTTATTGTTTTATTTGGTTTGCTAAATTACAGGAAAGAAATAGGAACTTCTCGGTTTTCCCTTGATACATCTCCACGTTCAGTGGTAGGTTTTTGTTCTCATTTTTATTTTCCAGAAGCAACTTTGATCAAATTATTGTTTACTTCAGACCATGCTTGGGCTTTCACAATTTGATAGTATCCTCATACATCTTTTGACAGGGGACTTCCAGCAGGAATTGTGAGCCCGTTATGAATTGTAAAGGTTAATTCTTTTGAAGATATGCGCATTGACTTATAAATTTTCATTGCATATATAATTGTTTTGAAATTAGAAGTTGTTCAATCAATTTTGTCTTGTAGGTGCTTAATGAACTGACTTATGTATCTCTATTTCTACAATTAATATGATGATGCATATATGTAACCAGTAAGACAGCAACAATATGTAGATAATGGTTTGGAAAATTTTTAGTGGAACCATGACATCCTGCATTGAGGAACCTTTGTTTACTTCTACTAGCAAGATTTATTATATCTGTTGGCGTTTTTTTTAAAAAAAAGAAAAATCTGGTAAATCATTGTAGCTTGTGGTGTTTAAAGGTTCCATTCTTCTTTCTTCTAGTTTTTGTTATATTTTTGAAGGAAGCTTTTGTGGCCTCAGGGGGTGAAAGAACTTCATCTGAAGAATGTGAAGAAAAACTGGATGCATCCATTCCTGGTAAGTTTCCTTGATGCACGAAATGTATCTTACTCAAGCTTAACTATATTAGTTTTCACATTTTTATTCTTGTTTAAATTTTTTAAAAAATAAATTCGTGTGTAGATTTTGTCATTCACATGTGATCTTCTTTCCTTGATTTGAAAAGGTGGTTTGGTGACTTCAACCCATGTGATATCCTGACCGTTTGTGCAAAAAATAGGTCTCAAATCCTTTTACTGTGGTTCAACAGTCAACTAACCATATGACTTAACTGATTAGTGCCATGTTGTCAATTTCTTTTTTAAAAAAAAAAACTTCAAAAAAAGGAGCAGTAGATGCAAGGATCAATTTTATGACTTGAAACAGTATTAAAAATAGAAAGGTGTGAATTTTGCAAATAGATTCCTAGAAGATATCATAGAGGAACATGTTTGGTTAAGTCTATGAACAGGCAATTACTGCCCTATTAACTTCTAATTGTAGACTTTAAGCCATATGTTCTTTTTCCTTGTGTAGTCTCCATAATTACAAAGATTTATAATAATAAAATTCTCAAGCAGTTTCTTTAAATATTGCCTAAATTTTTTGTTTCGAAATTTAATCATGACTTTACCAAAATGCTGTTCTTTTTCTACATTCTATTGCATGATTTGTGGATTCCAAATTTTATTTAGATGTGTCATTTGTTTTTGCACTCACAAGTATGTGTGTGCATGATTTTGCCTGCTGCCTTCCTGGCTGATTTGTGATTTTCAAATTTTATTTTACATGCATCATGTATGTATAAGTCTGCCTCAGGTCAGTCAACTTTCTAGTCACCATCATGTCACTTTTGTTGCAGATTTCTCTGTCTTCAGCTCTTCTTCATTCAATGATCATGTACTGTCTTGAAGCAGTAATCTGTGTTGTGATGTCAAATTTGTTTCTTAAATTTCTTTCTAACCTATGATTCTGCCTTTATTCCTTGCATCTACTGGACTGTTGACTGCATGAACTTACTGTTCCTCCAATTACATCTCAATTATGCCTCCTACTCATGTTAAACACATTCCTGCTCCCTTGATCAACCCTGCTGTGGTATGGTTAGTTTATCTTTCTCACAGGGTCAGTTCTCAGTGCATGATACATATTGAGTTTAGAAAGTTTTAAATGATTTATGAAGTGATATATACATGTACAGTTCTGTTTCTTTTGTGAATTAATTTCAGTTTTCTATGAGTACGTAAATATGTCGCATGCACAGTGGGATTTCGACATGCCACTCTTATTGTGTTTTACAAGATGGTTATAACTGTGTATTTAGCTTATAACCCTGTTGAGATTTGCATTAGTTAGTATTTCTGCTTATATCCCTGTGGAGATTTGCATTAGTCAGTATTTCAGCTTTTGCCCATCTCTTTCTGGTCAATCAATATTTTCTATTGCCATAGCATTTTCTTGTAGTACTATAATTGCTCATGACTAACAGTTGTTACTAAAGTTCTGTTTCTGCAAATACACTTAATGTGTAAAACTAAAATTTCACCTTTGTTTTTCAGAAGCATCATCTAGATATATTGCACTATGCTTTAATTTTTTGCAAGCATGACGACCATACATCAATTAAGTAAGAAGTTGACGTGTAGGCATCTAAAATCTTGCATGCTATCTTTTTTTGGTTGTAATTTCTGTCTTACAACTTTGGTTATCATTTCGCAATTCTGTGAGAAGGTGCATTATCTGTTTTCTGTTGTTTCACAGGCTGTGGTTGGTAATAAACCTGTATGTTCTAGCAACGTTAACCTTCCCTCTCTTTTTGGTTTATCAGAAACTTTTTGATCGATATAATGTGCCCTCATACAATGATGGGACGACTGATGGTTTATGAGAAACCATATTCCTTCTTGTCCCTTTCAATGATCTTGAAGAATCTCAGTCATATTTAAAAGTTTTGACATATTCTGTTTGATTCTAGGTTTTACGACAAGAAACATGCGGTGAAAATTTTTTGCAGTTTCTTTTGCATTTCTGGATTTTTAGCGGCCATGAATTCTGATTCAGTGTAATCTTCTTTTCAGCTCATGCAGAAGAGAGTAATCGAGTTAAGGAGAGACATGAACAACGCTTTCCTTTACCTGGAGAGCCAGCCTGTGTCTTATGTGGACGTTATGGAGAGTATATCTGTGATAGGGTGAGATTGGAAGTCATCAAAGATTACCTTCTGTTGAGTCATTTGTTGTTGCCAGAAATTCATATTAGCTGTTAAATGTTGTTCCAATCCAGACTGGTGATGATATCTGCAGCATAGATTGCAAAACTGAACTACTGGAACTCAAAGATCTTCCCCTGGTTGAGGTTTTTCATACCTACATGCACTTGGTTATTTCAAGATTAGTTAAATTCAAAATTAGCCATGTAACTTCGAATCTTTTCTTCTCTTTTCCCACAGAGAACATTTAGTCACAAGGAATTGCCATGGCAAACTGGACCTGAAGATGTGTTACAGATGCCTGAGTTAGAGAAGGATGCTTGGGATGAGGACAGGCATCAGTGGTCCTCTGATGCCCAGAAGACGTTCAGTCTGTCTACATATAAATGGTACAATTCACTATAAATGTTTTATTTGATGGTCTATGTTTACATTTGCAAATTCAAGCACTTGGATTGGTCAACTATATATGTCTAGCTTCTTGGCTCCTTGAAATATTGTTTGATGCTTGTTCTACCCACTGCTGGAGAAAGGAGGTGGGGGTGCGGGGAGCTGAAATTCTGGAACTACCTAATACATATACTGTTAAGAAAATTGAGATTTGCTCTCTTGAAAATCTTATGATACCCAAGGAAAGAGTGCAAAAGTTGTGGCTCGTTCGGATTTTTTTCACTAGTTTTCCCAGAGAATCTGGGTTCTTGTTTTTTATGGTTGTGTAAAAGAAACCCAATGTTTTCAAAGAAACCAAGATTTCCACTACTCCCTCTCCCCATAGAAATCCCACGTAAATCCACAAAAATCTAATTAAAATTAAGTTATCTGTCTTTTTCCATGGACGATGTTGTTACCTGGTCATATGGACCATTAATTTTGCAACATGACGTGGTTTTTGTAATTATAACTGCTTTTTTTATGCAACTTATGCTTTATTTTTTATAACTTTTTAGAACTGACCTCAGCCTTTCATTTAAAAAAGGCATGAATTCATTTCAAAGAGAGGAAAAATATCCTCATATGTATAATAGAGATGATTAAAGGAGGAAGAAGAAGAGGCACTAACTGCATATATTAGGTTCAAATTCATAAGAACTTCTCATTGTCCATATGCAGCAATAGCCAATCTAGTGCTTTACTTTTTTATTAATTTTAATATATGATAAAATTTTTTTAGATCTTTAGACTGTTTGTGTCACCCCCTGGACCAGAATTCTAGCTCTGCCGCAGGTTTTACCTCAATAGTTATATCCAATCTTAAGGTGCTTTGACACCTTAACAAGCAATAGAAGCCAATTCTGTTAACTTGGAAGCTTCTCCAATAACCAAAGGTAAAGTGGGATATAATTTCTTTATGATCAAGTGTTTTAATGAGGAATACAAAGAATAATAAAATAGAGAGGGAAAAAACATCAGCTGTAAGAAATGCAAAGCTGCAGTCATAATCAATCTGGAGAAGAATTTGGCAGAGACGGAATGACTTGCATATGAAATTTCACTAGCCAATATCCAAAAATGTCCACTTAAATTCAACAGCTACTTATTGGCATGTCTGCAGAGGCATGGAGCTAATATTTTCTGCAATCAATGCAACACACAGTGACTGATGATGAAGCATAATTCAACCGACTTAGACTTAGCTAGTGAAAACCTGGTTAAAACTAGTTGAGGAGTTCAAGGCTGATGTACCTTTCAAGGCTTTCAGTCTTTTGCCTGGTTCAAACTAGTCAAATGATTTTTAAGCTCTTTTGCCCTCAATCTGACTTTGATTTACTTGATGTTTGGTAATCTTGTTCACCTTTTAGAGAATGAGTGATTCATGCTTTTACTGCATTTTCTTTCTACTATTTGTTTCTTGTTTTGTAAAGGGTTTTTAGGGTCCCTTTTTTCGTACTTTGTGAAGAATAAATTTGCTGCTTCTCAACAAAGATATTGTAAGCTGATCCAATTACTGAAAAGTGTTGAATATGACAAAAATATCTCATCTGTCTTTGTAAAATTTGATATGATTCTGAAAAAATGATACATTTTTGCAACTTTCTACATAAGTTCAAGCATGGATAGGAAAATACAGTGTGTTCTTTTTGGAAGCAAGACCACGGTTACTTGATTCTATCAAGGACTGGGAAAGCAAAGACTTATGCACCACCAACACCAAGAGACCTGTCCTAAATTCTCTCTCTCTCTCTCTCTCGTGTATCTTTCCTAGTTTGTATCTTGTAAGTCTGTTGTCTTGGTCATATTAGCATTTGTAGATGCTTAACATGTGAATTTTTTTATAACAGTTGGAGATGTCAAAAGCCTGGCCACCTAGCGGAGGATTGCTTGGTGAAAATAGGTTCTTCCAATCGATGCAGCCAGGTTTTACTTTCTTTAAATTTAAATGCTATCATTTAATGTTTGCACCTATTATTGCACTTATTAATATCAAAACATAATATTTGGTAGTACCTTTGTTTCTCTTAGGAACTGGTGTCGGATTACAGATTGAACCCAATACCTAAAGACCTACGTGCCCTCTACAAAAGGTTTACTTCTTGTGTCATTTAGCTGTGGAGGAATATTTCTTTACATATATGTGTTTTCTTTATAATTTATATTGTTATGGCAACCATGCATGTCATGAATATGTGCTGATATTTATTTTAAATCCTCAGAATAATATTATTTTAATTAGTTGTATAGATCTAATCTAGTTAAAGTGAATAATCTGAAGTTGCATTTAAATTCATTTAGTAGTAACCAGTAGTTTCAAGCCTATTAAGCCAGCAAACACATCACAGTACTCATCCATGGACACCTTCCATAGTTTGCTACAATATTTATGTGAGATATTATATTCTCCATGCCAGCCCTGCAAGCTTATATGAAAAAATAGTCTTGAACTAAGATTTTATTGGTTTGGCAAATCAATACAAGTCCTTGCTTTAGATAGAAATATATTTTTCCCCTGGAAGGTGATACTCATTAATTTGAAATGCGGTTATCTGGGATTTAAAAGTTTCTTTTCATATGGGAGGGAGAGTGGTGGGGAAACCCTTAGATAATGAGGCAGAAGTTGTTAATGTGTCAGTAGGTTTCACTTATGTAATGATGGAAAGGAGAACATCAAGCTGTAGGTAGAGAGTGAGTGTTGAGGTTGAGGGAGGAAGTCATCAACAAATAGCATTGGGGAGTCATATATCAAAATCTTGAGGTGTTGCATGGAGACACAAATTTGAGGTGGCAGAGGGTTAGGATTTGGTATTAGGTAGGCTTCATGCAGAGGCTGAGTATTTTTAATAAACCTTGATCTAATATGCCACAAAAGGAGGAATAAAATCCAGAATATGGAGACTAATAACATATGATCAATTTAGGTTCTATATTAACTGCAAATCTAGGCGAGTGCAGCCAACCGAGTCTATTTTATATTTGGTGACTTTGCAAAGTTTCTCTATAAGAAGAATGTGATCTAGGTTTTTCTTCTAAAGGTAGAAAAAGAATGAGGTGATCAAAAAGTCTTATTAGATTTTCAGAAAAGGCACTTGTGTGACTTTGTTCAGGAAAGTGGTAGAGTTTTTTTCTGGAAAGCAATAAACCTAGTTCTCTTTGAAAGGTGAAAAAGATTGAGGCCATCTCAATCCTTGATCAACTTATAATAATCATCCTATATTTTAAGGAAAATTAAATAAATTAGTAATGGTGGAGGACTTATTTATATGGTTACACTGATCACTCAATTGACATTTCAGAACTAAAAAATTATTGAAGCAATGACTCTTCATTATTTATAGAGTTGGAGCATTATGTCCATGTAAGGAGGATTACAAGTACCTGTCTATTGGAATATACCATGGAATTGGTTTTTATATGCACTGGTGCAAGTATTTCATATGATATACAACCATTTTGATGAGTATATAGTGCTCTGATATGTGCCCTGATATAAATAATTCACATGATTTATAACCATTTCAACCAGCATATAGTGCTATGAGATGCTTTTCAATGTCGATTATTTTCACAGCTCATAAATAATTGAGTCCTTTGGACATTGCTTTCAGTCTTTCTCATGTTCCAGTAGCTTATAACAGCTGGTCTGGTCTTGTATGTCTTTGCAGGCCACAAGTAACATTGTTTTGTAATATACTGTTTGGCCATTTTTATTTCACCTTCATTTTCTTTTTATTTTTGTAAACTGAAATATTTTCTCCTTAAATATTATCCCTTTAGCTTGAACTGTAGATTTACAAGTTTATCTTTGTTAGGCTTAAATTCTATTTGATATATGGTTTAGTGTTTCTCCTGTGGTTTTCCTATTTCTACTATCTAATATCTCTTGTATTCTGCAGATGCCAGCAAATAGGAAAGAACTCATCTAGTGCAACATGCAATACTTGTCATGGCTCATCAAGTTTGGCACTGTGCCTTGACTGTAACATGGTCTTCTGCGATAGGTTAAGTTCTTATCCTGAATTCTTTTGTTTGTACTTACATGTACTTGTTTTTCTCAATATAGTGAGGCAATCTTTAAATGGTACGTTGGTTATACATTTACAACCTCTAACGTTATTCATGGCTTAAAGACAGTAGCAGTTTTGGAGCCGTTTCTTTTCATTCTCCACATAATCTTCCATTCATCTAATTGCAGTTAGTCAAGTTTATTTTGAAAAGTTGCATCAGGTATTATGGGATGCAAAGCTTTTGCTGGCCAATAGATCAACTTCGTGCGTATTTGGCTCAGTTCAATTTGCAAGAGCTCATCTATGTGTTGGATCTTCGTTTTGTTATCACACCATTTTGAGGAATGAGTAGCTATAGTTTCTTAATTGCTTTCAACTCCAATTTATGCCAGAGTTGGAGGGTATCAAATTGATTTAAGCAATGCTTTGCTGCTTAATTGGTAGAACTGATCTTCTCCCAAGAGGAAAAAGGAGAAGAAAAGAACCAAAGTTATTAAGGAGTTGGAAATGGCATGTAAAACTTTGCAGTTAGCCTGATATGGCTAAGTATAACCGTAGTAGGACTGTATCAATATTAGAAAATGTTCAGTGGTTTTGGTTCTCTCCACCATTGATAAGATGATTTAAATTTAATTAAATCCGTGAAATAGGTCTCTAAGCCGATTTTTTTAGTTAAACAATTAAGCGTAGTTCATGATTTGATTAAAGCAAGACCTGATCATACTTAAATCTGAAACATGTGCATTGTATAGATATTCTATTCCTTTGTGTGCCACCTGTGCAGTGTCTTGCATTACGATCTACCACAAATTAGAAGCTAAAGCTTTTATATCCGTTAGCACAGCCTTTCTGGATCATGAAACCTTCTAGATGTTAACACCTATAAATTAGCTGCAATGGTTGAAGGAGAAACTGCACATATAGATCAATTAGTTAATTGCAAACATGGATCATATCAATCATATAATTTTATGAAAGACAGCGAGATCACAAAGAGATGTTAACAAAATAATAGATCTGAGGACTGCACTTGATGATACGAGTGTTTCACCATTTTATTTGGATAATTAAACTTGAGAAAGCTTAGTAAATGATGTAAATGGTCAATAAGCTAGATCTATACGATATATAATGGATTTTATGTAAGGAGCACTAGCTTTCTAGTGAGCAATTTGGTTTGTTTATCAGTTTATTTAACCAACATCTGACCTTTTTGGTTAAAACTGATAGTTTTGATGAGGGAAGGACAGAGAATTATGGGGACAGGTGGCAACTTTGTTCAACAAGGGACAAGGAAGGAAGGATGGGCCATGAAGTGCTTGTGGGGAGCAACTTACCATGACCTGCATATCCTGTTTAGATTAAGATACCTAATGGCTTCCGCACCAAAAATCTTTGCCCTCAACTACCTCTGGAAAAGTAGTGTAGCATGAAATGATATACAGTTCTGATGATAACATAAATGGTTGACCAGCCATCCTTGTTGATTATATGC
Organism: Elaeis guineensis; assembly: GCF_000442705.2. Lineage (NCBI taxonomy): Eukaryota > Viridiplantae > Streptophyta > Magnoliopsida > Arecales > Arecaceae > Elaeis > Elaeis guineensis. The sequence goes on along the minus strand of NC_026004.2, from coordinate 18,055,135 downwards.
TATATAGAATAATATACATGAGTATCATCCTATGCAAAATGTCAAGAATTGATTTGTCATTTTAAGTTTTATACACTTACATGCACAGGTTTGTGCTCAATTTTTTCAGTGTTAGTGTTATTGTTAAACCTGTGATAATCTGTGTTACCTAGCTATCTACACCAATGAGTTCTTTCTTTCTTTTAACCCTCTCCTTTGAATGGTTTTCACAGTGCAGGTCATTTGAAGGCACATATTTGTGCACACCCTTCTCATCAAAGGTTTTACTCTTATAAGCTTAAACGTTTGGTAAGCATGTTTCAGATGCAATTTAATGTAAATTTGCTATTTTTATTCTTTGATGACTAATTGGGTGGCTTAGAATTTTAATATACCCCTATTACATTAGGTGATATGCATGGGAAGATTCAAGTAGAATGTGGTTTCCTCCCTAGGTGGGGTGCAGTTGGTAGCTGAGTTGCAAAAACCTGTATTGCCTAGAAGAATATAATGTGTAATAACCAGCAATGAGATGTTGAGCCAACAGTAGATAAGAAGGCCAACCCTTCCTCTCTTAGCCTAGACCTACATTGTGCATAATGCAGGTCTCAGCCAAACATTTATACCGATAAGAAACTAATAATTTGCAGGAATGACTTCTTCGAAAGTCCTGACAATCCCCTCCAACAAAAGTTGCCTGGGAAGCATGAAGGAAAAAAAAAAAAACATTTACGTCGTCTTCAGAGTCATCTTTAAGTCTTGCATTCTAAACAAAAAATATTGGATAGTAGCACTCTGCAAAGTTCACCTTATTGTATCAGTTTGCTGGTTACTCCAATCACTGGAGAGAACATGAATGATCTTCATTCCCATATCCAGGAAGCAGATTCTGGCAAACCATGTGTTTGATTACCTTCTAGCTATTTTTTAACATTGTAATCAAACCATTTAATTATTGAAACACTGGCTCAGAGGATCAATTGTACTTTCTAAGACACAGGAATCTCTTTCAGATTACCTTAGCAAACAATATCTCGCTACTGGAATGGCCGATGCTATATAATGTAACATGAAAGTTACCCTGTAATACATCAGAATTAAATCGTGGCATCATTTCTCCAAGGATGTAAATAATAACATACTTAGGACCTTAAGGAGCCTCAGACTCCCTAAAACCCCCCCTCACCCATTTTTAAAGAAAAAAAAAGGATGCAGCAGCTTGAAAAGCTGGCCACTTGCTAGTTGTCAGTGGCTTTGACTTGCTGATTGCAGGGCAGAAGAAGTGTTCTCTAGAGTCTAGAATCCAAAAATACATCATCCTGAATGCCCAAAGAGTCTAAGCGTACATAAAAGAGCTCTGTCTCACCAGCTTTAATGATTCTGTCTCACTATTTCCTCTATTCCACAGAAATCTCAGCATCAACTTCTTGTATTGATTAATAGCACAGTTTCTGGTGCCTTAAGGTGGAAATTATAAATTGAGAAGGCTGAAGGTGCAGGTTGAGTTAGATTCATTCATTTCATACTGGGATGGGGATTATTTTAAGCTTGTCTCAAACCAGTCCTATTATGCAATTGTTGGTCCTATCCCTTCTAGCAATGATCATCGGCTGTTGCACAAGTTCCAGGATTTTTCATCCGCGCTAACTTCCTAATGCTAACGTCTAATTCTTCCTAATGCTAACGTTCAACTCTTATTCAAGCACTTGTTTTCCTTTTGAAATCTCTTCTGCTTCTCTTTTTCCTCCAAAAAAAAGGAGATTCTTAACAGCTTAACATAAATATGTAAACTGCGGAATCCTGTTCAGAAGGTCTACATATTCTTTACTGGCCTCATCTGTTATGCCCATATCAATACCAGTTCATCTTGGTGCAGGTAAAATGCTGCAAGTCGACTTGCAATGTAACAGAATTGAAGGATCTTCTAGTTTGCCACTATTGCCTTGATAAGGCCTTTGACAAGTTCTACAATATGTATACAGCCACATGGTATTTTCTTTGCTTCTTACTGACATTTTCTGTTATTTGTACGAGAACATCATTGTCGTTCATTTCTGAAGTCGTGAACCTTGCAGCCATACTTGGAATGGATTTTATCAACAATAAAAGATGATTTCCTTTGGAAACCTGATTAAATTCACTTGGAGTTTCTTGAATGTTCAACATTTGACAAGTTCATCATTTGCAGGAAACTATAGGGAAAATTAAGGCAGTGGAATTTTCTTGAAATGAAACATAAATGCTTCACACTTGTTTCCATTTCCACGTGCATCCACTTGAATTTTTTTCTCCTTTTCTTTCCTTTTGTCTGCTCAACATTTTCAGTTTGCTCTCTTTAGGAATGGGACTGGACTTTCTGTCATCTGGGGTTCCATTTGTTGTGATGACCATTTCACTTGGTATGTTCATGAAATTGCACAGTTGACATATAATAAACTATGATGCTATAGAATAGACCAAATTTAAGCTGTTAGTGGGACCAATGTATACAGGCATCGAATGAACTGCTACGGTTCTGATGTAGAAGGCAGTGCATCTATTATCAAAAGCAATATGCAAAGAGATCCAAGCGGCCAGCTCAGTGACTTCATTTTCTGATGATTACTGTTGCCTACGGATGGTATTTGAATTGACCCTGGTATGTTATGATTAATGTCCTGTTGTTATCCACTGGCCCTATTCCATGCCATCTTTTATGGATATTGGCATTGCGGTATGTGTAATCATGTTTGCCTCATGCTTTTTCTTAGGACTTGCATTTAGATGCTTGCCGTGGCCCCCCTATTATTCATTTTCTGATAATATTGCAGAAAATCATATTTATGGACTTCTCAAAGCAAATAAATTTATTGATATATTTGCAGGGAATGATCTAATGCAATTTGGAAAAAATCAGCAGAACCTTAGCGCTTTGTGTTGGTTACGAGCTCTCTTCCTTTTATTACTTCTACAGATTAAATTGGAGGAAGATGAGTCCGCTAGTGTTGAATAACAGTGAGCAATTTACTGTGTCCAGCAGGTGTCATGTTAAAGTCCTTCTGTAATATGAGGCTTCCTGTTTTTCTAATTTGTTTTTTTCTGAATTTTTTTGTTTAAAACTATGTTGTATGCATGAGACATTAGTATTTTCATTGCTGAAAGAAGCTTCATGGAAGAAGTTGCAATAATCTGCTGAAATTACCAGTTTACTGCATTATATGCTTAACCAGGAGGTGGAAGAGAGAGAAGAGGGGAGGGGGAGGGAGGGATTTATTTCAGGTTTTGGCCTGTTGGAAAAAAATAGATATGCTTTATCCAGACCAGGCTAATATCCTACATAAGAGTAGAAAATTTAGCACAAATTGATCCTTTCTGATGTTCTCATGACCTATCTATCCCTCCTCTCTATCATGGCTGAGGCTGTGTCGAAGGAATCGAGCAATGACCTGGGCCACCTTAGTCACACAAAAAGGTTCCATATGCCGCATGGCTGGTGGGGGGATTCACCTTCCTTTGTGCAAATCTATTGTTGGGTCACTTATAATGCAGCTCTCAAAGCGTTCTAGATTTCATCATTTATCTGCTGCATAGATCTCAAAGCGACCAGTGGATGATCCAATGGTGGATTCCTGCAAAGCCTTTTTTTTTTTTTTAATTTAGTTTTCTAATTGTTATCCTGTTTTATTACCCTGGCAAATGAGGTATTATCCATCAACCAAAACAGAGGAAATTTCAATCATCCATAAGGACAAGACCAAACAACATTAAAAGAATAAAGGAAAAAATTATTATGAGGGCTATGGCTGTTGACCATAATGAATCTTTTACTATGGCTATCTGACAATTTCGTTAATCCATGTGTCATTTTTGAACAACACATTCCTGGAAGGCCATATAAAACTGACAAGATTTCTACCATAAATTGTCAGCTGTCAGCATCTTGACATTAAAAGCAAAAATAATATGCCAACATTCATATACCGATGAAATTGGTTAAGTGAATTGACTCCAGAAATTATTCAATAAATTGTGTGCGCAGGTCTTTATGATTCTTAACATATCTGATACAGGATTATTATTGTCAACAGTCATCAGAAACAAATATGAGTTATTTTTTAGTTACCTTCTTGTCCATATCCGGATTGTTCAGGTATGAAATGGATTCGGATGGATATCCATACCACTTTCACCCCTATTCGGAAGCAATTTGAGGGCAAGAAGAGAACCACATGCGTTTGTATTGTGGCCGATGCACTGGACCATGCAGCAAAATCACCGGAGCAATATTTTAGGATTCAAACATCAGATTGCTTCTCAAATTGGAGCACCCATGGAGGGTTTGGGTTGTACCTTTGGAGAGAAAGAATGATCAATCTTTTTTCGTGACATTGAGTCGTGCATTGCACAGATTTCAAAGCATGCCAATCCATTTCTTTCGTGTGCAGGTGAATTTTGTATAAGCCAATGGTTGACGTTGCAAAAGCAGAGAAATCATTCTTTGCATGAAAGATACAAACCGAACCCGCCCATAGACTCCTATAAGTTGTTCACTATTGATTTTTAACTTTTAATGATCCATCTTAGATTGGGATAGAGTTCAAATGGTGCATCTAGATGTAAGCTCTCATCCCTAGTAGATTGACAAAGGATCAACAAGTTCTTGGCATGCAGGGCCTAGCTTGGGCATTGAAAATGATGAATTTTAAATAGATCTAGCCCAAAGCCTAACTAAAAATGACAATACTTTAGGGCCGAGGCCCGGCCCATGATCAACTCTACTATGGGATAATTGATCTCTCGTCAGGCTTGATAGGATGTTTTCAAGCTTAGCTTGTTTCTTATGAAGTGATTTTGTCATGACCCAAGCCCAAAGGCCAATTGAGAAGACCCAAGTCCAAGCCCAATTGAAAAAAAAAAAGGAAACAGAGAAATCGGGAAGAAAACTCCCAATAGGAGTCTTCTTCTCCGATGAGCCATCGTGGATCGAGAGTCCTAGGACCACTAGAGGTCTTAGGGCTCTCTATAAAAAGACCTTCCCCCTTCCTAAGAACCCCCCACCGATTTTCCTCCCTCTCTTCCTCCCTGATTTCTTCGATTGAAGCCGCGGCCCCTTGATTCGTGCTCGCCACGATTTCTTGTCGGTGGGATCACCGGAGACTGAGGTAAGCCTTTTTCCTCTTCCTCTCTTCTCTCTCCTTCCTGTGCTTCTGTGCACGACTGCTGGTGATAGGTGCTGTCGAATTTCATCGGAGAAGGGACCCTCCTATTTGATCTCTTTTTCTCTTTGATTTTCCGATGCCGGCGATCATTGCCGACCGTCGGCCTTAGCCTCTCTGAACTCGAGAGAGTTGCCCCCCTGCCGCCGGCCTTTGTCACGCCGACTGCGGTTCGGACAATCGATCAAAGGAAGGGAATGGTCGGTCCCCTGTTTCGGCCAAGGAAGAACATGAGAAGAAAAGAAAAAAAAAAAAAAGAAGGAAAAAGAAGAGAAAAAGAAGAGAAAAAGAAAAGAAAAGAAAAAGAAGAGAAAAAAAAAGAAAAGAAAAAAGAAGGAAAAAGAAAAAAAAAGGAGAGAGAGAGCAAGAGAAGGAGAGAGAGACTTTCTCTCTCTGCTATCTCTCTCTTGGATTTTTTTAGAATTGATAGATTTTTTAAAATAATAATAATAATAATAATAATAATAATAATAATAATAATAATAATACAAGAAGAGTTTTCATGGATCAATCCAAAAAATCCTGGATGCTGTCATCTAGTCGATCCATGTGAGGACATTGAATTTTAAAAATTTTTATTTTATTTTTATTTGATGAAATTTTGATCAAAAATATGATATTTGGCGTACCAGGTTCAGAGAAAGATTTTTAAGATTTCTAGGATCCCTAATTTGGATTTTCTTTTGAGGTAAGTAGTGTTTTACTTTTATTGAATTTATCTGGTAAATTATAAATTTGAATTATATAAATTCATGATATACTTGTGATTGAAAATATTTGTTAAAATTAATTATGTTTGAAAATAATTGTTGAAAATTATTTATGATTGAAAATATTTGTTGAAATTAATTGTGTTTGAAAATAATTATTGAAAATTATTTATGATTGAAAATATTTGTTGAAAATTATTATGATGATGTATGATCATAAAGAATGATATGATTGATTTGACTCGAATATCACTTATTTATATTATTTTTGAAATAATATATGAATTGAAAGATGATATGAATTGATAATCTGACTATGTAAAGGATCCCGTCAATGGAGGCATATACGTTGGTAATTAATTTGTCCTGAGGGTTTATGTCGCCAGCAAGACCAGTGATATGTCGCTAGAGAGACCAGTGATAAACCGTCAGAGAGACCAGCGATTCTGAAGGACTTTGCTGGCAGATGATTCGCAGCCTACTGCAAGAAGATACACGGTATTATGTTCCTGTCACAGAAAAAATGTAGTCATAGTTCATAGTTGATAAAAAGAACTTAAGAAATTTCATGAATTTAAGATGATAAGTATAATTTAAAATTATGATGAATTAAAATTTTATATATGACTGATAGTGTGATGAATTAAATTATGAATTCATGAATTTACATATTAATTTTGTTATTATCAGTAAACCGATATGTACAGTATTATTACCTAATTTATTCAGTTAAAGATATACACTGCTTACTGGGCTATTTAGCTCATGATGAGTTTTATATTTTTTCTTTACAGATCTAGAAAATTAGCATGATGCGGGATTTCGGTTGGGAGAGTGATTAGAGATGGAGTTAGCTCATTTGATTTAGGATTTTCTCAGAATTGATGCAAGATTTTTATTTTGTGTTGACTTTGTCAGACAATTATTTTTTCTTTTGACACTGAGTTTTGATTTGTTATTTGAACTAAAGTTTGATCATTAAAATTAAAAATTTATTTAATTTTATGTGTATGACATCATGATGAGATGCCTTGTATGCTTATGAAAAAAGTTTCTTATGAGTATGCGGCGGTTGTCATGACCTTCGACTCACAATCTCGGGTCGGGGGCGTGACAATTTATATGGTATCAGAGTATAAGTAGATAGATAAAGACATGTAGAATAGAATGAGTGAGTGATGGGTAGATATTAGGAAATTTGAGAGGTTAGCTGTGATGATTATGATCTGACCTATCTTAAGTAAGTTTATAACTTTATTAAGGATAAGTTATCATCTCAAATTTGTCATAGGTCAATATGCCTCCACGACGAATGAAGAATACTCAAGGAGCGATAGGAGGGACATCAAATCTACTTGGTGATAACACTCCCTAATTGAATAGCGGCATATCTCAGCAGGAGGGAATCATTGACCCTACTGAAAATACTCCGACAGTGCAGGAAAAGCCGAACATGACTCAACTAATGCAAACTCTGATCGGAGTAGTTCAAACACAGTAACAGTTACTTCAACAACAACATGCACAGCCACGTCAGCATCCTCCACTGACACCTAGACATGAAGAACATCCGATGTAGAGAAACAACATCGTCGAGTTTAAAAAGCTAGCTCCTCCAGCCTTCAAAGGGACCATCAAGCCACTGGAAGCTGACAACTGGATTATGGAGATGAAGAAAGCATTCGCCGTGCAAGAATGCCACGATGATGAGAAGATCCGCTACACAGCATATCTGTTATAAGGTGAGGCATACAACTGGTGGCGTATACTTGAACAAAAATATGAACACAATAGGATACCACTCACTTGGGAGAGACTTCGAGATGAATTTTTTGACAAGTACTTTTCTCGAAGTGTCAGAATACAGAAAGAGCAAGAGTTCATTCATCTGAAATAGGAGAACAGATCCGTTGCAGAATATGAAGTCAAATTCATAGAGTTAGCCAAATTCGTTTCAAGATTAGTTGAAATTGAGCAAGATAGAGTACATAAATTTAAAATAAAACTGAAGACGAAAATTAAAAAATAAATTATACCCTACGAGTTAACTACTTATGCCTCAGTTATGAATAAAGCTCTAATAATTGAGAGGAAAGTTAATAAAGCACATGCAGAGAGAGAACGGAATCAGAAGTAGAGAAATAGATCTTGTGGAACTCAAGGACGAAATCAAAATAATAAGGATCCAGCAAAGAATCTAGCAAATGATAAGAATCGTGAGAATGAGACGGCTAGATGTTCGAGATGTGGCCGAAGAGAGCATGAGTCTTCTAATTGCCCATGGAATACTGGTTCTTGTTTTAGCGGTGGACAGAAGGGACACAAAATTACAGATTGTACCCAAAGGAATGAGGATAGATCCACACAAACAAGGGATGGAAGTCAAAAGCCGAAAACTCAATAAAGGATCTATGCACTCACACAACAGGATGCTCAGGCCTCTAATGCTGTGGTGATAGGTATAATTCTTGTATCTGGTATTTATGCTTCAGTTTTATTTGATTCTGGTGCTACACACTCCTTTATATCCACTATTTTTATCAGACAATATGATATAGTATGTGAACCTATGAAAACTAAATTATATGTTGAGACACCAGTAGGTGGTATTTTGAGTACCGAAAGTATGTGCAAGTCATGTAGTATCAGAATAGGAGAAAGAGAATTACCGACAGATTTGGTGGTCCTAGATATGCATGATTTTGATGTCATTCTAGGAATAGATTGGCTTGCTACTTATCATAACTCTGTAGATTGTCATGGAAAGAGAGTGAACTTTTAAATATCGAAAGAATTAACATTTAGTTTTGATGGAAGTACAAAAACTATCCCTCCACGTATTATTTCATTTATGCAAGCTAGACAGATGCTAAAAAAGGAATGTAGAGGTTATCTAGTATCAATAAAGAATACAGAACATAATGAATTAAGGTTACAAGATATTTCTATCTTAAATAAATTTTCAGATGTATTCATTGATGATTTATCCAGACTACCATCGGATAGAGAAATTGAATTTACCATTGAGTTGGCACCCAATATCGGTCTGATTTTTAAAGCTCCTTATCGAATGGCCCCCATGGAGTTGAAGGAGTTAAAAGATCAATTACAGAATTTATTGGATAAAAGTTTTATAAGACTTAGTGTGTCTCTTTGGGGAGCTTCAATCTTGTTTGTGAAAAAGAAAGATAGTAGTATGAGGCTTTGTATCGACTATAGAGAGTTGAATAAGAATACTATCAGAAATAAGTATCCTCTACCTCAAATCAATGATTTATTTGATCAGCTGCAAGGTGTACAAGTTTTTCTAAAATTGATCTTCATTCAAGATATCATCAGTTAAAAATCAAAGCAGAGGACATACCAAAGATTGCATTTAGAATTCGTTATGGACATTATAAATTTCTAGGGATGCCATTTGGGTTAACCAATGCTCCAGCGGTCTTCATGGATTTAATGAACAGAATATTCAAATCCTATCTTGATAAGTTTGTTGTCGTATTTATTAATGATATCTTGATATATTCAAGAAGCAAATTGGAGCATGAAGAACATTTATGGTGTGTACTACAAATAATGAGGAAAAAAAAGCTTTATGCCAAATTAAAGAAGTATGAATTTTGGTTGGACAAAATAGTCTTCTTAGGATACATCGTATCTAAAGATAGAATTTCTGTAGATCCAATAAAAGTGGAAGCTGTGATGCAGTGGAATAGACCTACAAATATTTCTGAGATTCGGAGCTTTTTGGGAATGGCAGGTTATTACAGACGATTTGTAAAAGGATTCTCTCGCATAGCTGCACCTTTGACTCGTCTTACTCAGAAAGGAGTTAAATTCGAGTGGACCAAGAATTATGAACAGAGCTTTCAAGAGTTAAAACAATAATTAGTTTCAGCCCCTATCCTTACTATACCAACAGGAAATGAAGGATTCACAATATATAGTGATGCATCTAAAAAAGGACTTGGCTGTGTATTGATGCAACATGGTAAAGTAGTGGTTTACGCCTCAAGACAATTAAAATCATATGAACAAAATTATCTGACACATGATTTGGAGTTAGCTGCAGTGAATTTTGTCCTGAAAATTTGGAGACATCATTTATACGGTGCACAGTGTGAAGTGTTTATTGATCATAAGAGTTTGAAGTATATTTTTACGCAAAAGAAATTAAACATGAGACAGAGAAGGTGGTTAGAACTATTGAAAGATTATGATTTAACAATTCATTATCATTCCGGAAAAGCTAATGTTGTCGCTGATGCTCTTAGTAGAAAATTCATAAAAAAATTGACTATTTTAATCACACATCAAAGTCAATTATGGAAGGATATAAAAAAATTGAAATTAGATATTCGAGTATATGACTCAACAGTACGATTAGCCAACATGAGGATTCGACCAACACTTATTGAAAGAATGATAGTCGCCCAGAATGGTGATCCACAATTAATGAAAATAAGAGATTCAGTGGAAGCTGGTGTTCAATCTGAATTCAAGATACATGATGATGGTTCATTGAGGTTCGAAAATAGAATTTGCATACCCAATGATTCGGTACTCAAACAAGAAATACTTCAGGAAGCCTATCAGACCAGTTATACAGTTCATCTGGGAGGTACTAAGATGTATAGAGACTTAAAAAAAATGTACTGGTAGAATAATATGAAGAGAGAGATCGCTCAATTTGTGACTCAATGTTTAGTGTGTCAACAAGTTAAAGCTGAACATCAGAGACCTGCAGGATTACTTCAACCTCTCGATATTCCAGTATGAAAGTGGGAACATATCACTATAGATTTTGTAACTGGACTACCTAAGACTCCAAGTAAAAATGATGCAACCTAGATGATTGTGGATCGATTGATAAAGTCTACACACTTTCTACCAATTAGAGTTGGATTCACTTTGGAAAGACTAACAAAATTATATATGAAAAAAATTATAAGACTACATGAAATTTCAGTGATCATTGTATCGGATCGAGACATCAGATTTGTATCACAGTTTTGAAAGAGCTTACACAAGGTATTAGGAATAAAATTGAACTTTAGTATAACCTTTCATCCACAGACTGATGGCCAGTCAGAGAGAACTATTCAGATATTAGAAGATATGTTGAGAACTTGTATTTTAGATATAAAAAATTCATGGGATGAGCATTTACCTTTGATTGAGTTTGCTTATAATAATAGTTATCAGGCTAGCATTGGTATGGCACTTTATGAAGCATTATATGGTAGAAGATGTCGATTACCGATTCACTGGGATGATGTTGGTGAGCGGAGAATATTGGGTCCCGAACTTATTCAATAAGCAGTCGAGAAGATTCAATTAATTAAAGAATGACTTCGGACAGCACAAAGTAGACAGAAAAGTTATGCAAATAACAGAAGACGGAAACTAGAATTTCAAATTGGTGACCATGTATTTCTCAAAATGTCTCCTTCAAAAAGAATCTCAAGATTTGACATTCGTGGTAAATTGAATCCTAGATATGTAGGTCCGTTTGAGATTTTGAAAAGAATTGGTGAGGTGGCTTATAGACTTGCCTTACCACCTTCACTTGCTAGCGTACATGATGTTTTTCATATTTCTATATTGAAAAAATATTTACTAGACCCAAGTCATATCATGAAACTTGAACCCTTGCAAGCTAGAAAAGATCTATCATATGAAGAATATCTGGTACGGATCGTGGACCGTAAAGAACAAGTGCTGAGACGTCGCAACATTCCTCATGTCAAGGTACAATGGAGTCGACATTCGGAAAGAGAAGCTACTTGGGAACTAGAAGAAGAAATGAAGCAAAAATATCCCCAACTCTTCGAGACCACAGATATGAAAAATTTCGAGGACGAAATTTCTTTTAGGGGTGAAGAATGTCATGACCCAAGCCCAAAGTCCAATTGAGAAGACCCAAGCCCAAGCCCAATTGAAAAAAAAAAGGAAACAAAGAAATCGGGAAGAAGACTCCCGATAGGAGTCTTCTTCTCCGATGAGCCACCGTGGATCGGGAGTCCTAGGACCACTAGAGGTCCTAGGGCTCTTTATAAAAAGACTTTCCCCCTTCCTAAGAACCCCCCACCGATTTTTCTCCCTCTCTTCCTCCCTGATTTCTCTGATTGAAGCTGTGGCCCTTTGATTCGTGCTCGCCGCGATTTTTCGCCGACGGGATCATCGAAGGCTGAGGTAAGCCTTCTTCCTGTTCCTCTCTTCTTTCTCCTTCTTTCTGTGCCTCTGTGCACGACTGTCGGTAACGGGTGTCGCTGGATTTCATCGAAGAATGGACCTCCCTGTTTGGTCTCTTCTTCTCTTTGATTTTTCGACACCGTCGATCACTGCCGACCGCTGGCTTTGGCCTCTCCGAACTCGAGAGAGTTGCCCTCCTGCCGCCGGCCTTCGCCATGCCGGTTGCAGTCCGGACAACCGATCAAAGGGAGGGAATGGTTGGTCCCCTATTTCGGCCAGGGAAGAACACGAGAAGAAAAGAAAAGAAAAAAAAAGAAGGAAAAAGAAAAAGAAGAGAAAAAGAAAAGAAAAGAAAAAGAAGAGAAAAAGAAAAGAAAAGAAAAAAGAAGGAAAAAAAAAAGGGGGGAGAGAGAGCAAGAGAAGGAGAGAGAGACTTTCTCTCTCTGCTCTCTCTCTCTCTTGGATTTTTTTAGGATTGATAGATTTTTTTAAAATAATAATAATAATAATACAAGAAGAGTTTTCATGGATCAATTCAAAAAATTCTGGACGCTGTCATCTAGTCGATCCATGTGAGGACATTGGATTTTAAAAATTTTTATTTTATTTTTATTTGATGAAATTTTGATCAAAAATATGATATTTGGGGTACCAGGTTCAGAGAAGGATTTTCAAGATTTCTAAGATCCCTAGTTTGGATTTTCTTTTGAGGTAAGTAGTGTTTTACTTTTATTAAATTTATCTGATAAATTATAAATTTGAATTATATAAATTCATGGCATGCTTGTGATTGAAAATATTTGTTAAAATTAATTGTGATTGAAAATAATTGTTGAAAATTATTTATGATTGAAGATATTTGTTGAAAATTATTATGATGATGTATGATCATAAAGAATAATATGATTGATTTGACTCGAATATCATTTATTTATATTATTTTTAAAATAATATATGAATTGGAAGATGATATGAATGGATAACCTAACTATGTAAAGGACCCCGTCAATGGGGGCATATACATTGACAATTGATTTGTCCTAAGGATTTATGTCGCCAGCGAGACCAGCGACATGTCGTCAGAGAGACCAGCGATAAACTGCCAGAGAGACCAGCAGTTTCGAAGCACTTTGCTGCCAGATGATTCACAGCCTACCGCAAAAAAATACGTGGTATTATGATCCTGCCACAGAAAAAATATAGCCATAGTTCATGGTTGATAAGAAGAACTTAAGAAATTTCGTGAATTTAAAATGATAAGCATAATTTGAAATTATGATGAATTGAAATTTTATATATGATTGATAGTGTGATGAGTTAAATTATGAATTTATGAATTTACATATTGATTTTATTATTATCAGTAAACTGATATGTACAGTATTATTGCCTGATTTATTCAGTTAAAGGTATACACTGCTTACTAGACTATTTAGCTCATGATGAGTTTTATATTTTTCCTTTATAGATCTAGAAAATTAGCATAATGCGGGATTTTGGTTGGGAGAGTAATTAGAGATGGAATTAGCTCATTTAATTTAGGATTTTCTCAGAATTGATGCAAGATTTTTATTTTAAGTGTTAACTGTGTCAGACAATTATTTTTTCTTTTGACACTGAGTTTTGATTTGTTATTTGAACTAAGATTTGATCATTAAAATTAAAAATTTATTTAACTTTATGTGTATGATATCATGATGAGATACATTGCATGTTTATAAGAAAATTTTTTTATGAGTATGCGACGGTTACCATGACCTTTGACTCATAATTTCGGATCGGAGGCGTGACAGATTTTGAGTAAGTTGCTTATCGAGCCAAATCCAACTCTGTTCATTTCTGCAAACCTCGGTCGAGCTTTAAAAAATACTCAAACTTGAGATGTTCTTCTCCAGAACAAGTTAGATCCTATTACGGGACAAATTGGGACAAGTAGTCGGCTGTCACATAAATAAGATACACACATAAACCAAAGGATACTTGTCAAAATATAAGTGAATATATAAAATTAGTGGTGGTCAATGCAACTTTTTTTTTTTTGCCACCTGAGAGCTAGTATAGGAGAAAGTCTAGCCAAATTCAGGTGACAGTAAGTTTTGAACCATCACTACCATCCAATGCTCGGCGTCTTTGTCAAGTATGCCAATTGACATCCCTAGAATCAATAGCATGTTATAACAATATTATAAAGGTTACAAAACATTCCAAGCTCCTTTGTTAATGGACCGTCCCATTATTCTAGTGATCCACTAATTTACTTTTTTCTAAAATATATTTGATTTTTATTTATCACAAATGTAAATAACTGCACAATGATTGGATTGATTTCTCCACCATGACTTCAATCTTGACTAGAACACAAAAGAGTGCTTGCTGTAGGACTTCCATCACTGGACCACTTTCCACTTTGAATGAGCTTTCTTTGCTAACAAAACCACTAATTTATAGATAGAGAGTTGATGGGTAAATTTGTTTTCATTGGACCAGTCATGATTCCGAGGAACCATCCAATTGGCAGCAGCTATCTAATCTTAAGCTAGGTCATTTCAACTTTCATAAATCAAGCAAAACATAAATAGTATAATTGAAATATCTTAAACATAAGTTGTTCGATCACGCATATTGGACACCATTATAACAGACATAATTTAGATATAATGGAACAGATATCTTTCTTTTTTTTTTTGGGTCCAACATGTATCTCTAATGATCATTGGATCATATATTGTACTCTTATATGCTTATAACATCACTTTCAATTCTTACCAAAAAAAAACATACTGTTGATTGCCCCAGAATCATTATAATGGCTATCACGAGATATGACAACTGACATCATGGGCTCCAAACTCCACCAATCATTAGACATATGTGGTTTCTATGGAAGAGACACCATGTGCTTTGAACCTTTTATTGTGCATTGTGAGTGGATCTTGTTTCGATTTGGATCCTCATGACGTGCATGGATCTGCTCCTCAGAACGGGCTTCCTTTTTCTATTGAACTTGAGGCAGCACCCAAGCTGTGGTCCTTTGATTTTGCATCAGTTAAGGTAGTTTTTTTTTCTTTTTCTTTCTTCTTTGCATCTAGGTCACCGCTCCCCAGCAGCAGGTTCGATAGAAGAATCCCAATTTATGCAGATTCCTCAATCTGAGTTTATAACAGCTTTTGATGCCCCAAAAGGTCAAAAGATAAGATTATAAAATAAAATGTTTACGATAGGCTGGATTTACCTACTAAACATATGCCAAAGAGCTTGGGTAGGAACCATTTGGGTTCTATCTTTTGCTCGAAAGAATGGTTCATCTTTTTTTTATGACATCAATCATCGGATTGAGTTTTGCACAGTTTTAAAAATGCAACTTTTGCTTCATGATTTGAGTTATAGATGGCAGAAAGAGATTCGTTGTATATCGAATATTATACAAATTAATCACAATCCAACAGTTGATATTATGAAAAAGATTAATTATTTTTTCGCACGAAAGATACTATCCAAATCTGGGAAATTTTTTTTTTTGGATTTATACTCTGTATGGCACAAGACAGCAGTTTGGTTTAAAATAAATTAAAGAATCCCATCTTTTTATTTTGATGGTTTTTCACCTTTCTTTTGGAGCTTCCCAAACTACATGGGATATATGGGCGCTTAGCTGGATCTCACTAGCACTACTATATAATGAAACACAGCATGGTCGACATCAAAGACGGTTACTTGTCCCAGCATCAATCAATTAATGGAGTTTGGATCATATTAATTAATTTCCCTGTCCTGGAATCCCCAGGAGTATATCTTCAGTTTACATGTTCCAATAAACCTAAAAAAGATTTTTTTTTTTTTTTTTTGGGAGTGGAGTGTAAGAAGCAAAGCCAGCAAAACGGAAGGAAAAAGATCTCCCCAGCATACTTGTCTTATTTGGATTGCATGGTTGTTGGTGAGGGAAGACGGAGCCCTCGTAGGCCGAACTAATACATCTCTTGTAATCCTAAGAGGCGAGAACAATTGAATGGTCTGGTCTAGATCGAGTGTATTGGGGTTGGGCTCCATAAAAAAACTTTATACTCTATAATTTTTAATTTTTATAGTAAAATTTTGTATAGTTCCTATCTATAAACATAGATCAATAGATCAAATCACATAAATATTATGTCCTCTTGTATTTTACTCTTTATCTTCTCGTTTCATTATTATCCCCATATATTGCATAGTTAGCAGAAAAGATCGAGCACACGTGAATGTATTTTTTTTTTATTTTTTTGTAACTCCCAAAGAGGAAAAAAAAAAAAAACAAGTACGAGTATTTTTGTTAACTTCGATCGAGAACTAAAATTCGCACTTCATTATGAAGGATAATTACGTATCTGCTGATATTTTTGAAACCCTAGCCTCATAAAGTTTGGAATTGTTTAGAGGTTTGTTGTGAACCAACAAACTACCCTACCAAGGTACTAATTAATTCACATTTTCTAATGTGAACAATTTTTCTAAAAATTGCTAATATCATACAAATTTTAGTATGAAACGTAAAATCTAGATCAGTTGACTCAACTCAACCCGCATTTTTAACTAATACAAAGTTTGGTAGCAGAAAGTCAACCCGTAGCACCACGTGTCTGTCCTAAATCCAACATGTATGATACCCGAGTCAAAATTTTGAAGATCCAAACTTAGTCTAACTAAAAAAAAAAAATGAACGACCCCATGGGGCTAACACATTTGTTAAAATTTACCGCCCTTTTTCACAGACTTTTTATAAAGAAAGAACAAAAGGGGAAAAAGGGAAAAAAACCTTACTTATTTACCAAAAAAAATAAAAAACCTACTTCTTACAGCACTGGAGTAATTTCACCATTGGCGGAAGTTTTATAGCGAGTTGTTTGACCATAGAAGATTTCTATTTTTTGAGAATAGAGAGGAAGAATATATCTGAGGAAGGAGGTGGAGTGGGAAGAACAGAAACTGAGAGATATCTTCTTCCAGTTTCTATCGAAAATTTCTGAGATTTTGTGCGCTACAGTTGGTACGTTATTAAAATTTTGTGTCATATAAACTTTGCAATGGAACAAAAAATTTTATTGCTTCCTTTCAGATTACGTTTTTTTTATTAATAAAAGCAAACATTCCTTGTGGATTTCAAGTTTTTATTTTTTTTAAATCAATTAAAGGTCATACTTTTCCAAAACAAATAATACATTTTTGATGAATATTGACGTCAATCCAGTGTTGGTGGAAAATTAGCAAAAAAAAAAAAAAAAGCTACTATGAGCAAATTTATCATACATCTTTTGATGCTACACGTTTAGTCCCATAATTCATAACATCAGAAGCAAGTTCTTTTAATACATAACTCAGCAATCAATACACCAATTGTCAGGACATTTTCTTCTATATTAAATTATCGTACAGGTCATTACATAATGTTAATATACTTAATTATTATGCATATTTTTAGGCAGTTCTACATATTTTAGTACTTATATATCTTGGATTATATTACACATTAAACTATATGACTAGTGTTAGTTTTGTAAGTTACTTGTCATCCTCTGGCCGGTGGCCCTATTGTTTTCATTCCATTCCCTCGATGAAATGAGTGGTGGCCCTGCGTGCCATCATGGCTCAAAAAAGGAGGGGGAAAAAGAAGAATATGTGCTCGGTACCGTCCTTGGCTTCACATGAAGTCAGGAGAGGCACAAGTCCTCTTTTTCATCCTGTTCTTGATTTCTGAATTCCACTGTTCTTTTGGCTTCAGATGAAGTCCTTGCTTATATAGCAGAGCGACAAGTCCTCCCCTTCATCCTCTTCTGGTCTTCAGAAATTTTTTGAGTTCCATTCTATGGATCCAGTAGGTGATCTACAGTCTGAAACACAATGCAGCAAACCACGTGGCATTTGCTTACTACATCGCATCAAAAGCTCTGATATCACCTTCAGGACATATCAAGCCATTGTCTTGGTCCTAACATTTGTGTCATATGCCAGTTATCATGCCACCAGAAAGCTTACAAGCATTGTCAAGAGCGTCCTTGATCCTAAAGAATCAGGACAAGAATTTTCTGGCTGGGCTCCATTCAACAATTCAGATGGCACCGTGATGCTCGGGGTGATCGATGTGGCCTTCCTCTCGGCATACTCCATTGCCATGTACTTCGCCGGGCATTTGGGAGACCGCATCGACTTACGAATCCTGCTCAGTATAGGAATGGTGTTGACTGCTGTATTCACCTCCCTCTTTGGTGTTGGCTACTGGCTAGACATTCATAGCTTCACTTACTACTTGGTGGTTCAGCTGCTAGCAGGAGTGTTTCAGTCCACAGGTTGGCCCTCTGTGCTGGCAGTGATGGGGAATTGGTTTGGAAAGAATAGGAGGGGTCTGATCATGGGAATTTGGAATGCGAACACCTCGATCGGGAGTATCGCCGGCTCGCTGATTGCCTCTGCTTTACTGAAGTATAGCTGGGCCTGGTCCTTCGCCATCCCTGGCATTCTTATGGGTTGTCTAGGAGTGATTGTGTTTCTATTCTTGCCGGTTAGTCCTGAGGCGGTGGGAATCAGAAGAGATGGGGATGGTCAGTTTAGGTCCCAAGAGAATAATATTATTGAGGAAACTCTTATAGGAGGAGAAGCAGAGGTTAAGGAAGAAGCAGTTGGGTTCATGGAGGCATGGCGGATTCCCGGTGTCGCGCTGTTTGCTTTGTGTCTCTTCTTCTCCAAATTGGTGGCCTATACCTTCCTCTATTGGCTGCCCTTTTACATCAGCCATACAGGTACGATCTACTCTTTTTTTAAGCAAAAGCATGCATAGTCTGCTGATCATTTGAATAACTTCAAGTTCTAGTAAGAGTGATTCTTGTGCTGAGATGCATGAATGCATGATTCTGGAGAATTCTGAGGCATTCCTCCATTTTGGCATAGACAAAATGCATGACTTGTTGCTTCAGCTCCTCCTATAAAATCAAATACTCTATTTTACATGATAATTCATAACTGTGCTGGAAAGTACCGGATTTGTTTTCCAATAGGCACGTAAGAAGTTTTTTTAAGCTAGTGGAACAAGACTATGAAATTTATCTTTTAAAACTACATCCAATTGGTAAGAAGATGAGGAAGGCACTGAATAGTGTTTTGTCCATGATTAGGACATAGGCCTGCAAGGGCATTAAACTTTTGTTAGTAATTTACTGCTACACTGAAATGTGATTAAACAATATAAAAAGGAAAAAACAATATGGTTTTATATAATTTATAGTTCTATCTGAAATTTCAGAATTTCGATTCGTGTATTTTGAAGACATATTGCACAATATGTACTGATTGTTGATTTGTATGACCAACCATACATTTTCTACAACCTAATTGATCACCCTCTTCCATCCAATTTTTACTCAAAAAGAAAAAAAAAAAAAGCTCTCCCATTCATTTGTAACTTCTTGATCCAAAAAACAGTTACCTTTAATGCACCTGCCTTTTAAAAGTATATGAAGCTGTATACATCATGACGACCAGTTCAGTAGCATGGATTCTATTAAAGCTCACAAACATCAGGTATATAAGCACCTCCATTAACATGATCATACAAAGATAGAAGCAGAGCACAACATCAACTTACATATTTTTAAATTTTTCCATTTCACTTCCAGAATCATATTAGTTTTGATCAGCCTTCTAAACTTAATCCATCCTCCCTTTTACAGCCATAGATGGCCAATATCTATCCAACTCCACTGCCGGCATTTTATCCACATTATTCGATGTCGGAGGGGTGTTCGGTGGCATCCTCGCCGGCCACATCTCCGACCGTCTCAATGCTCGTGCCACCACCGCTGCATGCTTCACGTATTGTGCCATACCAGCCCTCCTCTTCTATCACACATATGGCAGCCTTGCTCTTTCATGGAACGCCACCCATATGTTCATCGTAGGCGTGTTCGTAAATGGCCCCTATGCACTCATTACGACCGCAGTGTCAGCAGACCTCGGCGCACACAGCTCTCTCAAGAGGAGCTCCAGAGCAATGGCAACAGTGACGGCGATCATCAATGGAACAGGGTCAATCGGGGCAGCAATCGGACCGCTGCTGGCTGGATACGTCTCAACGTTGAGCTGGGGTGCAGTGTTCGGAATGCTCATGGTGGCAGCGTTTATGGCAGGGCTTCCATTGACAAGGCTTGTGGTGGCAGAGGTGGCAGGGAAGTTAGATGGGGCTTCCAGGCCCCCGGCTTAGGTGGCTGCAAGGGAGAGTGTCACAAGGCCACAAATGGTTGAGAAAATTATAATTTTTGTGTGGAACTATTATTTTGTTGGGATAATTATGAATAATTCGTGTGAGGATATCATGGTGATGCAATGAAATTTAGGGCATCTTTTGAAAAATGGTTAGTATGTTTAAAAGTTCTGCTGCTATGAAGTCATTTGCTTACCTATACTTCAGTTGCATGCAATTCAATTGCTTGTAGCTAGACACACAGACTTATTTCATTGTCCATGATTGAAAACTGCAGACGTAAGTCCAGCTACATGATTGTTTAATATGAAAAGAGATATAGTTACCCTGTAATTGAATCGGCAAGACACCTTGAGAAACAGTTATTGTTCACTGTTGAAATATAATATTTATTATATTATAATAGATATTATAGGATATAGCTTTTATTCCTCTTGGATAATAGGAGGGAATAATTCAATGCACTTACTTCTTTTTTTTTTTTTTTTTTTTGGGAGAAGGGAGGAAAAATTCCATCCAAATTTATTAAAAAAAAAAATTACAAAAAAAAAAGTGAATGGAACAGGAGAAAATCTCCAACATCGTATCAACATTCAAATCCAGCTTCCCCAAAACCCATCAATATTTGAAAAAAAGAGTCCTTTATCATACTAATATGGTTTAAATTTTTTTTTACCTATTCAATATAGATGTGAACTTATTTACATAAATGATGCAAAATCTGTAAAACGCCATTTCAAATGATATTTTTTTTGAAAAAACGTCATTTAAAATGATATTTTTTTTGTCCCAATCAGCCTCCAACCTGAAAACCTGTCATAAAAAATAAAAAAAAAAATGTCATTAAAAAAAATTGAAAAATGCAGTGTTGAAGGGCGCTTTTCAAATAAAAAATATCATTCAAAATGATATTTTTTTATAAACACCCTTCAAGATGGCATTTTTCAGGTTTATATACCCAAAAAAAAAATATCCGGTTCACTTCACCGACGAGCTTCACCGTGGTTCTTCTCCGATGAGCTTCTTCCCTTAAGATCGACCTCTCCGACGAGCTTCACAGGTATCAATCGGTATCCCCCTCTTCTCTGGTTCCAATTCCCCTCTTCTTCTCTCGATCGCCTTTTCCCCCCATCCGACAGGCCACTGGCGCGCCTCCCCCCACTAGCTGCCCCCTGCGCCCCCCTCCCCCCGGCCGACTACCCTCTCCTCCCCCCATCCGACACCCTCCCGCCCCCCACCGGCTGCCCTCTCCTCCCCCCATCCGACACCCCCTCCACCTCTAGCCGACGGCCCCCTCCCTCCCCCTGTCGGCTACCCCCTCCTCCCCCCATCCGATACCCTCCCCGCCTCCTGTCGACGGCCCCCTCCCTCCCCCCGTCGGTGCATCCCCCCACCCCACTTGCTTCTACCACCCACCCCGCTGGCTCCTACCACCCCCCTTTTGGCCCTCTGCCGGTGGCAGCCCCCCCCGATGGCGGTGCCCCCCCACCCCACCCCCCATGCTGGCTGCCCGCACCACCCCCCTCCAACATGCAGTGGCTGCTCCCCCAACTCCCCTCACTTCGCTGGCCCTCTACCGATCGGCCACCCATCCGATGCGACCCCCCTGCCCCCCACACAGTGGCTGCTCCCCCTAGCAACGGCCGCCCCCCCACCCCTCGAGGTGGCTGCTTGCGGCCACCGCCCCACTGGCCCTCTGCCGGTCGGCCACCCATCCAATGCGACCCCCCCCACCGGCCCTCTCTTCTCTCTCCCTCTGCCCATCCGACGCCCTCTCCCCCACCCACACCGCACCCCCCTTTTGCTAATGTAGTCATTAATTTAAAGTATCTGTTGATATATTAATGTTATTTATTATATTTTTGAAAATCGATTGGAATCTAATTTTTTCTAAAATTTAATTAAAAAATTTAAATATATTGCATTGCATAGAACCGTAGACCCGTCTCTTGATTAATGTACATATTCTACGTCATCTGTACATTTATATATTTTTGTACGGATGAGAGAATTATGTACATTAGTCAATTGACTGTCCAGTTTGGACAGTTTAAAAATTATAATTAATTCTATAGATAATTATAGTAATCAAACGATATGCAGAAGATTCAAAAAAAATTTCGGACAGTATTTTTCTTTAGTTCTCCTCACACATCTCCAGTCGTGTGGGGAGAACTAAGGAAAAATACTATCGAAATTTCTTTCGAATCCTGTTGCGTATCGTTTGATTACTGTAATTATCTATAGAATTAATATAATTTCTAAATAGGATAGGATCTATCTTTACCTATTAGTTGATGATAGGATGTATTTATTATGTAAGTCATTTTATTAAAATAATTATTAATATTAAATATTTTAATTTTAATATTGTCAGATTTTTTTGAGAAAATGGCCAACATTCGGATTCGTCTACTATTATATTATGATGGCACAATAGAAAATGGTGAAGATGACGTGCAGTACAGTCAGCCTATAAGTCGGATGGTTAGACTATCTTCATCATTATCACGTCAAGAATATTGGACCATCTATACAGCGATATTCCTATAGATAGAGAAAAATATAAAATCAAATTAAGATGGAGATCTCCTAATTTATCGAGATAGTTAATGCAGAGCAAATATATCTTAGTTTCAATTGATGATGATGAAGATATCTAAAAAGTGCTGACATTCCCTTTGAAATTTTTTGAATGCCGATATATTGAATTATATATCGAAAAGGAAGATGTACCCTCTACTAAAAATACTACTCAAATGATGGTACCGAGTGGATACTTTAGTATGCTTTTAACCCAAGAAGATAATACCCCCAGACCTTCTTCACCTTTCGTAAGTCTTATGGTGCGAACCATTAGTATTGAGGCCATATTTGCAGAACAGCATTCTAATACTGTTGGTCCTAATTATCCAATTATTCAAAGTCCTATAGTGACTTCTTCTATGGTGATTTCAACTATGGTGACTTCTTCTATGTTGGGAGTAGCAGTAAGTGTGAGATACGATACTCAAATTGGAGACGATGATTGGATCAGCACAGAAATAAATTCTGATAACTGAGATTTTGAATCAGATGAGAATGAGGCTGATGAAGAATGGCTTGATGAGGACAGTAACAACGATGAAGATGAAGATGGTGATGAAGATAATCAGCTTGATATTATAGGAGAACTTGAACCTCGTTTGTATGAAGATGATAATGTATGAGAATCTGAACCTCGTTTGTATGAACCGCTATAATTTTTTAGCAACTTAAATTTAGATCAAGATGATGGTGTTAGTGTTGGTTGAAGATTGAACTCTGATTCTCAGTTTTGAAACTCTTCGATGACTGAATTTTCTATTGGTCTGATGTTTCAGAGTAAAGATGAGCTAAAAAGAGCTGTTGATCTTTATTACATTCAAAAGTATCGGACATACAATGTAATTCAGTCACATTCAAAGTTGTGGTCCATATGATGTGCATCATCACATACTGAACAAGAATATAAATGGAGGCTTCATGCTGTAATTTTAAAAAAGTATGGATATTTTCAGATCACAAGATATAAGGATCGTCACACTTGTTTGTTTACGGAATTGAGTCGAAACCACAAATATGTCAGTGAAAAAATGATTGGTACACCAGTCCGAAATTTGGTTGAGAAAGATTCAGGTGTCAAAGTTGAAGCTATTGTGGCAGCCATTA
This sequence comes from Elaeis guineensis, assembly GCF_000442705.2. Lineage (NCBI taxonomy): Eukaryota > Viridiplantae > Streptophyta > Magnoliopsida > Arecales > Arecaceae > Elaeis > Elaeis guineensis. Next base: position 18,031,142 of record NC_026004.2, on the reverse strand, counting down.
ATGAGCAATTTCAATATACAGTGTCATAAAGGAAAGTATGGTGTGGCAAATTGATAAGTGATATATTTTTATATTTATTGAAGATATTTTTGATAATTTATGGTGTTAACATCTTCTTAAAAACCTAATTTCATGAATTTATTAAATTTTTTTGAAAAATAAGTAATTTTAGAAAATAATATAAAATTAGATATATTTATGAAAAATAAGATGTTAATTTAATTAAACAATTTAAGCACTAAAATAATGTAAAATTTTTGAAAAAATTAATATATTTTTTTTCAATTTTTCAGACAAAAATCGGAGCGAAAATGGAGCCAAAATACTCTAAAAAATAAAGAAAATAGCCTTCGGTGCATGGTGGACTGGCCGCTCGGTCCATAGAGCCAGAACGCGGTCTACGGGAATAGTTTCATGGTCCACAAATGCGGCTCACAACGAGAGAAAGATTCTGGATGCAATCCAACAGCTGACATCCATCCAGATCCAGATCCGACGGTCCATGTTTGCTGTCGGTTTATAAGAGGAGGTTTTGTGCGATCCGACGGTCGAAATTTTATCCATCAAGAGATCCAACGACTGAGGACGCTCCTGACTTTGAATAGGAGATCAAAAGCATTGATCAACAGTCCAGATCTCATCTGAAGTGCGATCGGATGGTCAGAATCGAATTCGATGCTGATAAGGAGAAAAGAGCTGATTTTTGGGCTGATCTGGGCGATCCAAGCCTGATTCGACGGTCAGAAAAATTCTTAAGAATTTTTATACGATTTCTAAGAGTTTTAGGACTCTTTTTCCTACCAAAAAATTATGAAAAAATTATCTATAAATAGGAGGTCCGGAAATAAGCTTTGGGAGGAGAAAAAATCAAAGAAAAAATAAGAAAAAAATAGAGAAAAAAATCAAGGAGCTTTAGGGATCAATTATTGAGAGATTATGAAGCTAGAGAGTTTGATACGTGGCTAAATTCCTTCAATCCAGGAATATGATGAAGCCTGTAAATGGATTTTTATTTTTTTTATATCTAATTTTTATGTAATAAAATTTTACTTTTATTTTATATCTTTTTATTTTTTTTGAGGTATTGATCCAGCCTACACGGCCTATACCCTCTATTGACATGCCATGATTCCTGGATACGGTACGTGCTTTAGAGAGATAGATCGCAGTATGTAAGATTAAACCTTAGATCTTGTAATTGAATTTAAATAGTTTATACTCCAACAGGACGAGCTGTGATCTACTGATACAGTCCGTACCCTTTAGAGATAAGCTATGCTAATATCTTAATCACAAGAATTAATATTGCAACATAAAAAAAAATAAATAAATCTAATTTATATGATGGATTCAAAATTTTTGAATTATTTTTTTAAATTATTTTTTTTATAAATTAATTTATATTTTAAATTTAATTCTTACTGTTCTATTTCTTTTTATTCCTTCTACAATCAATTCTCTTTTTATTTCTTCTTAAAAGAAAAAGATAATCACCCTAGATCTCCGTGGAAATGATTCCTACTCACCCTATCTATATAGTTTGAGTTAGTTTTTATTCTTGACCGCCTACGACAGCGATCAAATTTTGGCGCCGTTGTCGGGGATCTAAGCATGATTATTTTTTTTAAAAATTTTTTTTTAGTTTCTTTCTAACTTACTTAGTTCCTTAGTCAAACTTACTTTCTTAAAAAAAAAATCTTTACATTGACACCTCATAATCTACTTAAAGAATTAGATATATAATCACAAAATCTAAAAAATAAAATAAATCAATTTACTCTTAACGAACTATCAAATCTAGTCATCTTTTCTTTTTGCATTGTATAATTCCATAAAACATCTTAAGGGCACAAATCCTAAACAAGATAAGGTGGAGATTTCATCATCCTTTCTTGTCCCACAAACTACCATCTAGCATATTGCATTGACCTAAACCTTAACTTAAAATCAATTAGACGTTAGTCCCTAAGGACTTTCGAGCTCAATAGAACAAAGGATCCTAAGAGTAAGATCGGGTTCGGGATAGTCAGTTTGACTGGTGTCTAGAAAAGTACTTCAAAGACTATGTCCTGAAGAAAAGTGGTTATTTAACTGATTTCGTTCGCTTATCTGGCCAACTCAGTTGGTGTCTAAGGAAAGCAACGGAGGGACCCCACCAACCTTACACTTATCTGGTCAGTTGAGTGGCTAGTTTTTTACATGGAGTGCTCAAAGGCGACCTTGGTAGTTAAGAGCTGTCTAGATCTAGGGTTATCCTTAGCTAGGATTGATTGTATAATGTAATTACTAACCTACAAACTTTAACCCTAATTAAAACACTCTTCTCTAACGTCTCTAGATTTAGGACTCCTTAGGACTCTCATCTCTAGAACTGTTCTTCTTTTTCTCTTTTTCTCTTATATATTAAAAATAAAAAAAATAAAAAAAAAATTTTACTGGGATAAAACAACGATTGTTAGACACAATCTAAAGCCTACAAGCCTATAAGGTCACTCAGGAAGAAATGGATTCCAATCGATAATCTAGAACTCTGCTGGATCTGTGTTGTTCGATTAGCTCTGTCCAACCATCTAGAATTAGATCCTCAACTAATAATTTTATAATTAGTTCTCAAATGATTAACATGCATCCTACATTCACTGAAATTGAAAATGCATACCTTTATTCAAGGGAGTTTGAAGATACTAGAGTTGCAACTTTAACCAATAGAATTGAAGCCTTAGAATTCAAAAGACATATCCAATTTAATCAAGTGCTAGCACCCATGTGCATTGGATGTGATGCACCAGATCATGTTATGGAGGAGTATCCTTATTTGATGAACCCAACCCAAACTGAGCTCATACAGGAGAGTGCATTCAATGAAAGCTACATAATTGAACTTTATGCACCAATCTATAACCCAGGGTCGGAAAGTCATCTCAATTTTATATGGTCACAAGATGAAACACAAAGATCCCATAATTTTTATCAACCCTATCTAAGGCTCAACCAAACACTAAATGATCAACCAGGTTTCGATCCTGAGGAAGGAGTCAACACATTAGAAAAGAGTCTAGATGTCTTAGTGCAATCAACCTCAGACATTAAAAATACCCTCAATAATTTCATGCAAACTACTAACCAATTAATTAAACAATTGGATCAATCAACTATAACGGTTAGTAAACTAGAAGAGAGTAGATTATCAAATCAACTAGAGGATGACCCTAGAGCTCAGAATGATCTAGAACTTAAAGACCAATTCAATCAGTTGAGAACATTCAGATTTGAGGAACTGGAGGAGATATCCGAAGTTGATAATAATGAGGTATCCACATCTAGTGACCATTACACTCAGCTAAACCAAAAATTAATTGTTGAACCCCTCATGACACTGATTGAACCTCTTCTTAAAAAGAAAGAGGCAACAATAGGAGATTCAGAAATACTTTCTCAGCACATCGAGTATATAGATCTAGATCTTTTAAAACCCCGACTAGTACTTAAGTTATACCTAGATCTAATTATAAAGAAAGAATTGTTAGTTATCAGAAGAATGAGTCATATAATGGTCTCAAGTACAAAATACCTTGAGGAAGAGCCTGAATCACGTAAAGAATTACAGACTCATGTTAAGATTCAGACAGGAATAGGATAGACACTCTTTTAGCATCTGGCTGAAGATGTTAAATTTAGTACTTTTTGAAAGATAATCAATTTTTTTTTTATTTTATTTTAACTGATCTTTATTTTTTTAGGAATAAAGGATCGCTCTGTATGGAAGAGCCTATCAATAATCTGGTCTGGCTGAAGACTTAAAACTTAACACTTTCTGGGAGGCAACCCAGTATTTAGTTTTTGCTTTTACTTTCTTTTGCATTACATTCAGGTTAATCAAGGCTTGCTTTGTACGGATTTGAAGGCAATATTGGCTAAGATAGGGGAAGCACTAATTTTGAAAAAAGCTTCTGGATCTGGTGATATCTCTCTTTTTCTTTTTCTTTTTATGCCCCTTTCATTTTTTCTACTCCATTGAGGACAATATCGATTAAGTTGGGGGAAAGAATAAAAAAAATTTCTAAAGTCCTCAAGTAAGTTAGTATTTAGCATTTAAGCACCTGATTATACTTAAGAATTGAGTTAAACTAAGTATTTTTAAAAAAAAATTGATGTACAGACCAAAGAGTTTGTGAGATATCGAGGGATCAAGTATTAAGAAAACTCAATAAGGAGTTAAGTTTAGAACTTAAACAGTTTTCTTTGAGCATTTCTAAATTTTTCTACCAGCATCAAAGAAGTGTTTACTTCTTATGGACTTATGTAGGGTAACTATACGTTTCTTCATATATTTAAAAAAAAAAATTTCAAGTACTTCATGCTGAGTAATCGGGCCTCTTTGCCTAAGCAAGTATTGAGTTTCGCATCAAAAGGTATGAAAGGCAAAGAAACTTTATAGTAAAGCTAGTTTTAACTCGTAGCCTGTTTGATTTGAGCAAGTAGGTCCGAGAGGTATTCTATACCTAGTGTCCTAAAGTCATCTAATTTGGAAGTCATTGGCTGAAAACTCACTACGTGGGTCAAACAGAAAGCTTAAGGGGTTAAGACACTTAATAGCGGTACAATATTAAAAAATAATAATAATAAATTAAGGACGGAAGTAACAATATACTTGTCCATATGAGATTGATGATTTGAAGATAAAGATAGAAATAATTTAAAAAAAATTTAGAAAATATTTAGTATTCTTAACTTAACTCCCACATTCATTAGTATTAATACTTCAATGACATACCTCACTCACACTCTACTGAACATCAGTGGCCCTTTTTAAAATTATTTGGTGAAATTCAAAATTTTATGATACTTAATTTTAAAATTTTTTTTTACTCGAGGACGAACAAAGTTCAAATTGGAGGATGTGATAAGTGGTATATTTTTATATTTATTGAAGATATTTTTGATAATTTATGGTGTTAACATCTTCTTAAAAATCTAATTTCATAAATTTATTAAATTTTTTAAAAAAATAAGTAATTTTAAAAAAAATATGAAATTAGATATATTTATGAAAAATAAGATGTTAATTTAATTGAATAATTTAAGCACTAAAATAATATAAAATTTTTGAAAAATTTAATGTATATTTTTTTTAATTTTTCAGATGAAAATCAGAGAGAAAATGGAGCCAAAATATCCTAAAAAAATAAAAAAAATAGCCTCCGATGTACGGTGGATCGGTCGCTCGGTCCACAGAGCTAGGATGCGGTCCATGAAAATAGTTTCACGGTCCACAGACGCGGCTCACAGTGAGAGAAAGATTCTAGACACAATCCAACGGCTGACATCCATCCAGACCCAGATCTGACGGTCCATGTTTGCTGTCGGTTTATAAGAGGAGGTTTTGCACGATCTGACGATCAAAATTTCATCCATCAAGAGATCAAACGGCTGAGCACGCTTCCGACTTTGAATAGGAGATCAAAAGAATTGATCGATGGCTCAGATCTCATCTAAAGCATGATCGAACGGTCAAAATCGAATCCGACGCTGATAAGGAGAAAAGAGCTAATTTTTGGGCCTACACAGTCTATACCCTTTATTGACATACCGTGATCCCTGGATACGGCCTACACGACCTATACCCTTTATTTTATATCTTTTTTTTTTTTTTGAGGTATTGATCCAGCCTACACGGCCTATACCCTTTATTGACGTACCGTGATCCCTGGATACGGTACATACTTTGGAGAGATAGATCGTAGTATGTAAGATTAAATCTTAGATCTTGTAATTAAATTTAGATAGTTTATACTTCAATAGGAAGAGTTGTGATCTACTGATACAGTCCGTACCCCTTAGAGATAAGTTATGCTAATATCTTAATCACAAAAATTAATATTACAACATAAAAAAAATAATAAATCCAATTTACATGATGGATTCAAAATTTTTAAATTATTTTTTAAATTATTTTTTTTCATAAATTAATTTATACTTTTAATTTAATTCTTGCTATTCTATTTCTTTTTAATCCTTCTACAATCAATTTTCTTTTTATTTTTTTTTTAAAAAAAAGATAATCGCCCTAGATCTCTGTGGAAATGATCCGTACTCACCCTATTTATATAGTTTGAGTTAGTTTTTATTTTTGACCACTTACGACAGCAATCACAAATAGAAGGTATTGGTTGATATTTATAGAGAATGGAAGCCGTCTTATGCAAAATTACCTAATATATGGCTACACTCCAAAATGCAAACTCTGGCATTGTTGTTTCATAAAATTTTTTTCCAACTAAAAATTTCGATGTGCGGGTTTCAAATTATATTTTTTGAACTTTCCAACCATCCATTTAGGGTTGGAGGCACTGTCATCCTGTGATCAGCATCGATGGCACGTACTTGTATGAAAAGTTTAAAGGTACAATGCTAATTGCAATAGGAGTTGATGCAAAAAATGAGATTTAATTATCCTTTAGCATATACAATTGTGGATGAGGAGATGACTGCTAGTTGAAGTTAGTTTTTTTTCCAGCTCGGGATACATGTCGCACAAAATAGAAATAGAATATGTCTAATTTCTGACAGACATCAGGTATATTGAATACTATTACAGATGAGTTTATTGGATGGAATCCACCACGTGCCTATAACCGATACTGCTTAAGACATATTTGCAGCAATTTCAACACTCACTTTAAAAATGTACAGTTCAAAAGAGTAGTATGGCAAGCAGGGAGTACTCATCAAATTCGTAAGCTCGACTTTGTCATGGGTAGGATCAAGATAGTGAATATAGAGGCTTGGACTTGGCTGTCTGAATTGGAACCAGAGAAGAAACATTGGCATATGATGCCAGCATGCACTATAATGTTTCAACTATAAATTTATCGAAGGTTTTTAACAGTGTCTTACGAGAAGCTAGAAATGTGCCAATTACAGCTTGTGTTCAAATGACATTCTACCGTCTTATAAAATATTTTAATATAAGACATATCCAAGCTTTAAGATATGTGCAAGAGAATTCAAATAATTTTTTTACTCCTCATGTTGTGATTAAAATTTTAGAAGATCAAGTTAAAGCTAATCAGCATACTGTAATAGCATTCAATATCCAACGAGGCATATATGAAGTACTTACGAGGAGAGCAAGAGCAGAGTTAAGAGGTGGAGAAAATTCTCAAATTATGACTTTAAGTGACAAAATATTCTTGTAAAAAGTGAAGCATTTATAGATATCCTTGTTCACATATTTTAGTGGTGTGCCAAAAAATTACTGTATATTTTAGTAGATTCGTGGATGATGCATACATAATTTGGGCATATATGAATGCTTAGAGTGACGAATTTTATCCATTTCTATATGAAGACTATTGGATGTCCACACACTTGTATACATGTATTCCTGATCATCATCGTTTGAGACCTAAAAAAAAAGGCAGGTCAAAATCAACAACACTGTGAAATAAGATGGATGATAGGCAAATAAGAAGCAAGAATCATTATGGCATTTGTAGGAAACAGGGCCATGATCATCGTCGCTGTCTTAGGTTACTTCCACATACATCAACTTTAAACAGTGAAAGATATTAAAAAGTTATGTAATATTTTATGTATTTTTAGAGTTATGTATTATTTTATGTATTTTTGATAGTCCAGCTGTTGTGTAATCTATGTTCAAAATTGTGTATTAGCCTCTCTATTGTTCTATGTATGATTGCAGAGTTATATTTATTATGAAATGAATTAGTATTATATTTCTCATGCTTTAATACACTTGAGATGTATATTACTATTTTAAAGTCATTAGTGTGCTATGGCTTATGAGGGATGGCATCCGGACCCTCGAGACCATAGTATTCTTACATTGCAGAAGATCCATTGCTCACAGGCCATCATAGATGGCAATGTAAGTATTATATTCTTACTATTTATATTTTTGTAAAGAAAATCTTGTTTGAGAGATATACGTTACCTAATTATTCTATCTTATTGCAGGAGCCCAGACATCTTCGATTACGATGAGTCGATGCTGACATATGGAGGACAAAGAACATCCCAAATAGAGTTTTAGATTATTTACAATATCTGAGATTTTATGGAGTCTATCGGATTGGATGCATATAGATGGATGTTAGTCTTATTACTGTCTCACTTGAGAGATGGTGGCCAAAGACACACATTTTATCTTCCATTCGGTGAGGTAACAATCACATTACAGGATGTTAGTGTCCTCATCGGACTATCGGTTGATGGTGAGACAGTTACAGAAGCTGATCCCACTCTTAGCATTCCAAAGTGGCAGGATTTGTGCGATCGATTATTAGGATTTCAGCCTGATGCGCAGTTTTTTGATCATTCACGATTGAGGATAGAGTGTTTGGATGATCATTATCGATATTTTCACATTGAAGATGATACACCAAAGGAGATGGTGTGACGGTATGTCAGGGGCTATGTACTGCGATTACTAGAGGGTGCCCTTTTGCCTGATACTTCATCGAACAAATTAAAGTTGATGTTTTTATCATTATTAGAGGATTTAGATTTCACTCGTAGGCTTAGTTAGGGTAATGCAGTACTAACTTGCCTGTATAAGGCTATATGTCGGAGTTCTGCGACAGATCAGTCAGAGATCGGAGGTTATCATATATTATTGCAGATATGAGAAATATAAATTTTAATTTTTTACATTGTATTATAGTTCTGATTGGATATATCATATATGATTTTTTTGAATTGACAGATTTGGGCATGAGAGAAGATACCGACTATCAGTCCATTGCGGAAACAGTTGCTTAAGATGCCACCAGAGCAGCACGACCCCGATGTTCCATTCAGATTAGATGCACCTTGGAGATATAGGTATACAAATATTAATTTTATTACTTATAAAATTTAATTACTGATAAATTTTAATTAATGTGAACATATTGTCGAGCAGATAGAATATTGCATTCGACGTTCACCATGTGTCGACAAAGGTGGCACGAGTTTATAGAGATCAGTTGGATATATTGACTGATACATACAAATGAGTAATTTTAATTTATATATAAATATAATTTTATAGTATTCATAGTCTATTGAAAAATGAGCTTACTAATTCGACTTTATGTTTAACTCTATCAATTTTTGTAGGAGCTATACACAGATCAGATATTGTCCATATTACCACAGAGCTGCACGAATGGACATGATATATGGAGTGCTAGGATGCTGTTTATTTGTTTTGATGTGGTGGAGTGGCACCTTTCAGATCGTGTACTACGACAGTTTGGCCGAATTTAGGACATCCTAGAGCAGTTTGATACCAGCCAGCGATTTCATCGTATTGATCGATGAGGGAGAGCTCATATTGACTGACGTATCAGATATGCATAGTATATCACTATTTAGAATGTACGATGAGATCATACAGTTCATGGTGATATATATTAGGAGATCATTTATATACCGAGGACTATATGATTTGGTTTTCTAGCATTACAGTATCAATCATCGGACAGCCTCGGTATGCAGTTTCAGGATACAAGGGTGAGAGTTCTACTGTGCGCATGTTGGTAAGCCCTAAAAAATTATGTCTTATGTCAATCTTATATTTAATTATAATTCATTAAATCTTCATTTTACTTCTTATCGTTAATGCAAAATATTTTATATAGCTACATTATATCTTTATTTTATGATCTATAATATATTGCTATTTTTTTTATTATGTAGACTGATCATTTGTCGGGTCTTATGCTGGACACTCATCGTGCTTTATCTACAATTGATGAGGACGAGCGGATCCGAATACTGCGAGAGATGGAGAGATCATGTTTAGGGACATTGACGACGATTGGAGCATCCTATGCGTCAGATATGAGATATACACCGTCACCACATGCTCCAGATATACCAGCATCATGTATTCCGCATATGTCATTGCCACATGCTGCACATATCTCATTATTTTTTGATCCATAGATGCCAGGGCCTTTATCTTCCTATATGCCCCAGATGACAGCACCGGATTCGAGTTGGCATCATGATTCTTCATCTGAGTTGTTTGATTTTCTTATTCCAGGCCCATCATTGGATCCAAGGGGTTGAGGGGGTCACTCAGCTCGTAGATACTCCAGCAGCACCTGTTATTCCTAGTATGCATGTTCAGAAGACGTCCACTGTTATAGAGGAGGGGCCATCACAGGTGACACAGGAGCAGGAGCAGGACCGACCGTTGAGGACCTTCGTGAGAAGGTCTAAGCGGCCACGGGCACCACGACGTCTTTATGGGACTTAGTATTTTTTGGATTTATAGTACTGTAAGATTTTTTTATAAATTGTATATTTTTATTTTATCTTATATTATTCATTATTGTTTCCATCGGAGTTTTAGATATTTTGCTTGTTTAATTCAAGTGTTAGGATGTTATATAGTTTGTCATGATTTTCACATGTGTCTCAAAAAGAAGTTGAGGAAAAAAATATCACGTTAAAAGAGCTATCTAAATTAGTTTAAAAAATAATATCATGTATCAAATAAATATAAATAATAATGAAAAAATATATCACATATCCAAAAAAATTAGTTTAAAAAATATTTAAAAAAATATCACGAATCGAAGGTTAAGATAGAGGAAAAAAAATTTATCTTACAAATATCATTGGAACATATGTCACTACTTTTTGCTCCATAGATGCCAAGGACTTCATTTTTCTACATGTCCTAGATAACAGCATCGGGTCCGAGTTGGCATCATGACTCTTCATTTGAGTGGTCTGATCTTTTTGTTACAGATCCATCATTGAATGCAGATGAGAGGGTTGAGGGGGTCACTCAGCTCATAGATGCTTCAATATGACCTATTATTCCTGATATGCATGCTCAGAAGACGTCCACTGATATAGGAGAGGAGCCATCGCAGGTGACACAGGAGCAAGAGCGACCGTTGAGGACATTTTCAACAGCCACAAGCACCAGACATCCTTATAGGACTTGATATTTTTTTATTTGTAGTACTGTGAGATTTTTTTTTGTAAATTATATATTTTTATTATATTTTATATTATTAATTATTATTTCTATCAGAATTTTAGATATTTTATTTATTTAATTTCAAGTGTTATGATGCTATATGGTTTATCATGACCTTCAAGTGTATCTCAAAAAAAAGTTGAAAAAAAAAATCACGTTAAAAAATTTATTTAAATTAATTTAAAATGATGTATAAAAAATATAAATAATAAAAAAAATACTGCATCTAAAAAAAATTGATTTAAAAAATATAAATAAAAGATAAGATGTGGAAAGAAAAAAAAAAAGAAAAACGCTATTGTGGATAGCGTTTATAAAAATGCCATTGTAAATGATGATTTTAAAAATATTTTTTACAATGACGTTTAAAAAAATGTAATTCACAATGATGTTTTTAAAATTAATTTTTTTTTTTTGTGATAGGTTTTCATATTGGAGGCTGATTGGGATCGAAAAAATATAATTTTAAATATTATTTTTTTCAAAAAAAAATATCATTTGCAATGACGTTTTACAAATTTTGCATCATTTGTGTAAATAAGTTAATATATGTATTAAATTGATAAAAAAAATTTAAATTATATTAGTACGGTAAAAGACTCTTTGAAAATTCATATTCAACCTCGTTGGGAGATCACACCGGAGGAAGGAGAAGCCACCTTTCTACCTTGCGGCAGTCAAAAGATAAAGAAAAAAAGAAAAAGAAAACATCCTCGAGGCAAGAGAAAGGATGGAGAGAGAGAAGGTGGGGAGATCACACTGGAGAGATTAGATTCAATGCCAAAATGAGAAGAAAGAGAAGAGAAACCGGAAACAGAATCTACTATTTAATCTACTACAGAAGAAGGCAAGCAACAACCCAAGCAAGAGATGGAGGGAGAGGAAGTCAGCTGGGCCTGACCCACTGCCAATAAGGGCCGGCAAAGAAAAAGAGAGAAGATGGGAGAGTAGCCCTGCTCCTTTGTGGAGGAAGCCGCACTTAGACAACTTACTAGAGAAGGGATTGCTCAGGAAAAAAAAAAAAAACTTACTAGAGAAGGGGGAAATGTAATAACCATCTACATTTAGGAAAAAACATGAAACATGTAAGTACTGGAAAACCACCAAGACACAGTCCAAGATCAGATCAAAGCACCAAACAATGCTAGTAACGAATGGAGACGAACTTCCCATAAAAAAACAGCTGGGGATGAACATATAAACCTTCAATGATGTACAAATGCTGCCAATAGCTCACTAGAATGGGCCTGTCTACTGTTCCTAGCCAAACAGCATATGAAGTTTATAACACTTGTACAGATTATACACAACAATGGAACCCCAGCTCCATTCCTCACTTTCCTAACTGAGGCAGAAAACTGGAATGGATGCATTGGAGGATCCCTCCTGAACTCCCAATGACAAATAATATAGTGTTTTTTCCAACTTCACTATTTTTAAACATTGTTAGAAGCTCAGCTTCCTTCCTAACAAACATAAAAGGCTTGAGACCTCCCCATTTCCACCCAAAGGAATAGCTGACATAAGATGAATCAACCAACTCCAAGAACCTCCTGCAACCTGGAAAAGAGCCAGCTGATGTTACCACTAGATATGGATGGAGTTTATTCCCACCCAAAGCAATCAAGAGAGGTTTTTGAAGAACCAAAGCTTTTCAAGAGCCATCGCAACTCTTAATACAATACACCATACAACGGAAAGTTCACATTTCAGAAAATAAGCTGAGAAGTATGCTGCTTCCATTGCACAGTTCCAATCCCAACATTATGATGAATAATTGATCATATTTCCAATCCCACACTCGAGGAGTGCGGGACATTAGTTGCTGTCTGTGACCTTCGGGCCCTTATCTTGGCAGCTACCTCGGCCATCACAAGTCTGGTCAGGAGGAGCCCAGCAATAAGTGCTGCAATCATCAGCATTGTGAACACCCCATTCCAGCTCTTGGCTGAGATGTACCCTGTGAGCAGTGGCCCGATCGCTGCTCCTATAGACCCTGTGCCATCGATGATAGCTGTCACCGTTGCCAATGCCCGAGAATTCCCATGCAGAGAGCTGTGTGTGCCAAGATCTGCTGAGACTGCTGTTGTTATTAGAGCATAAGGACCATTCACAAACATACCAGAGATGAACATGAGAGTAATGTTCCAAAAGAGTGAAACGCTCCCATATACGCGGTACAATAAGAGTGCAGGTATTGCACAGTACATGAAGCTCGCGGCAGTGATTGCACGAGCATCGAGGTGATCAGAAATGTGCCCAGCAAGGATACCACCAACCACACCTCCAACATCGAAAAGTGTTGATAGAGTTCCAGCGGTTGAGTCGGATAAATATTGGCCATCTATAGCTGCAAGTTGGAGAAGGTATCACGGTCTTAAAATGCAAGTTTTACTAACAACTAAGCTTAAAAGGAAGCAACACAGTGCCAGAAAATGGATCTAAGCCACATCATATGTAGCACCAATATATACTGATCTTGAGCATCCTTGACTGCAGGGTGGTTGGCCATTCAGATGCATGAAGTTATATAGTGCAATAAGGCAACGACCACTTTACCTATGATTAGTATACCATACTAGCTGAAGAGAACCTTTGGTGAACATGCCCAAGCACTTTCTTCAGTTGGTAAATACTCCAATAGTTTACCAATGAAGAAGGGCAATGAGTTGGGTATTTAGAATGCAGGTTCTACTAACCAGAAGATAGCAAGGCAACAACCATGTCCTACAAGATGCAACCACGAACTAGATATATTGTAGATACTTTAGCATTAGCGAATATTAGACATTGGAATTAAATACCTTTCAGTGCATTTGTTACCATAAAGGGAAACCATATAATAATAGCTAGACTCAGACAGCATAGATCTGGCATGACATATGAAGAGAACCCTTGAAAATGGCCAAACAACTTGTACGGTTGATCTAATATTAACTACTACAGATGTGCAGTTCAGCACCAAGTCACATGTCTTGTTGAAATGGAAGTAAATTGAGTAAAAATATGCATTTCAAGGTTGCATGAAGGCCAAAAGATCGGTAAATAATGAGGGTGGGTGAGTGACGAAAAATTTATATAGATAGGTTTAAAGTCCTCTTTTTGATCTACTGCATGAGCTGAACTCAAACATGCTAGGCCAGGATCAAGCTTGAATCGATAATCTTTCAAGCCAGCTCAACCTCCGCTCAAGTCATCACAAGCTAGCTATCCCATCCATCATAGTTGTGGCTTTGATTATGCACATGGAGACTAGATCAAGAGCAAGATGATAACTGGGGCAATTAAATAAATAACTTGCATGGAGGTGATTTGAACTTGTCACCCTCCAGCAAACCCGAGCTCTAATATCATGCTAACCGGTAGACACTATAAAAGCTTAAGCTGATGGAGAAAGGGTCAATAATGTATATTATGCATAACACCTATAACTAATGACGATAAAAATATCAATGTTTCTTAAAGTCTCTTTGTTACAACAGAGTCCTTCTGCAAAGGGAGTTTTATCAAACCAAGGACTCTTTTAAATAAAAGATTTTGATAAACTACTTGTTTATCTAAACTATCATAAAAGAATATGAGTAAGAAATTTGACTTACCAAGAGTCTGGTTGGATTGGCTCGTTAATTTATGATGTAGAAACAAAAATGAATCCCAGAAGTATATGATCACTATCCTAAGGTAAATTTCTGACCCTCATACCAATGTCTATCGAAAATTCTACCCCAAGATATGACTGGGATACCCTCTCTTGGAGCACAATCATAGAGAGGGTTGACAGATCTCTTAAAACTCAGCAATTTGAATGAAAAAAAAAAAGCGATGAAAGAGCGAGAAAAGGTCTACAAAATATTGGACTCTCGAAGAAGAAACAGGAAAAATATCGTAGATTTTCAGATCCCCCACAGGCTAGAATTTGGGGTCTTTTATAGACCACAAGTGGGTGCCTCCAAATGGCCATTCGACCGACGGACCACAAAGGAAGACGTTGGTCAAAATAAAATGTAACCATCTGCGATAAATGGTCATTTGACCGTTTGACCACGAAGGGAAGCAACTAATCAAAAATAAATATGTTAAAAAATAAAATAATTAAAGATACTATAAAATATGATAAAAATAAATAAAATATTTTGCTATCATCACGCGCGTCGGGCTGCACCGCGCCATGCCACACTGTGATTCGCACGTGCAAGTCGAGCCGTGCTAGCGTGCACGTGTGAAATATAAAATCCATATCCTCCAAAGGCCCCCCAAGCAAAAGAGGGGAAGGTAAGATGGTTTATAAGCATCAAAAATAAATTGTCCCTTTCCAATGTGGGACTAAAACAAGACAAGACCTATAGAAGACTTTGGAGGGAAAGAAAATTTTGAGTTTTTCCTCCAAAAAACTCTAACAATCCTCCTCGAAACTCAAAATTTTAAAATAAATAAAACTAATTATTTAATATCAAAATAAATAAAAATTTTATTGCTGAGTATTTATACTGCACTTAGTGTAGATAGTTTCCATCTGAAAAAATCGGAATGAATCAGATCTTGAATTATGCTTCTTTGATCCAGATTTTAACTATCACACACACATAGTATAGAAAGATCTATCGTGGGGTTGCGCATTATTAGCCGTACGCAAGTATCTTGTAGTTCATAAGAGCACCTAAGATTTGCCCATATCCCTTAGCCGCGGCCATATATGAAAGCTCTCATATAAATGAGCCCTCTAAGGATGTGTGTAAAGTCACATCTCAAGAAGAATACCTCTTGAAAAATCATTTAGAGCTATGCTCTTCCTCAATATCTACATAGGAGCACTAATCACTATAAGAATGAGGTCGAGTGAAGACTGCTATACATATATAACACATATGCTCTCTGACCACCTAATCAGCTTGTTATTACCACATTGAACCTCCTTCAAGGGATCTCCTATCACAGAGGTTGGATCCCACTACTGAAAAGCCCATTATAGGCTAAGTCCCATCTTCCTCGATGACTCTAGGATCTTAGTCCTATTTAGATCTTTAGTAAGGCAATCAATAAAATTATTATTAGTTTTTATATAAGATAAAGAAATAATGTCACAAATTTTTACTTTCTTACAGACTTTTGTCTCACCTTTATATGTCTGCTTATTTTTGAATTTATAATTTTTTTTTTACAAAAATCTATTGCAGCTCTAGAATCACAATAGATTGAAATAGGAGGAATAGGAGATGAAATTAAACAAATTTCAAATAAAAAATCTTTAAGCCATTCGGCTTCAGAGTAGGTAGAATCAAGAGCTATAAATTTAGATTTCATTGTACTTCTGACTAGAATGATTTGCTTGATGGATTTCTAAAAAATAGTGCTACCATCAAAAAGAAATATATAGTCAGAAGTAGATTTCACATCAGATGAATCGGAAATGCAATTGGCATCACTGTACCCCTCCAATATAATTAGATAGCAACAAATTTAAGACAACATGAAATAAAACCTTTAAGATATCTAAAAACTCTTTCAAGAGCAGTCCAGTGAAACCTATTAGGATCATAAGTCTAGAAACAGTATGAGCAATATCAGATCTAGTACGATTTGAGAGATACATAAGAAATCCAATGATTTGAGCATATCTTTCTTGATTTATAGGTTTATCAAAGTTCTTCACAAGTTGGATAGAAGGATCGTAAGGTGTAGAAACAGGAGAATAATCAGAGAAGCCAAATTTATCAATCAATGATTGTGTATAATGAGATTGAGATAGAGATATAAAATCAGGAGATCGAATGATCTTCATTCCGAGGATTAAATTGACTACACCTAAATCTTTCATATCAAAATGATGGGAGAGAAATTTCTTAACATCATTAATTAGATCAAGGTTAGAAGATAAAATCAAGATATCATCAACATAGAGATAAAGAAGGACATCTTGATCATCGAATCTTTTATGATAGAGACAGTTGTTAGATTCATTGATTTGGAAGCCATAAGAGAGAATAATATTATCGAACATCTTGTGCCATTGTTTAGATACTTTAATCCATATAAGGATATGACAAGCCTGCACACTTTATGCTCTTGACCAGACACTATGAAGCCCTCAGGTTGAGTCATATAGATTTCTTCATCAAAATCTCCATGAAGAAAGACAGTCTTCACATCTATTTGATGCACAAAAAGATTATGGATGGAAGCGAGAGCAAGAAAGATATAGATCATGATAATGCTAGCAACAGATGCATAATTATACTTTTCCACCAATTTGTCAATCCTAAGTTTCTTTCAAAAGATCCATTTATGACCTAAAGGTTTGGTTCCAAAAAGTAAATCAGTGAGAATCCTAAGTTCCCAATAATTCATTCAATCTCACTATTGATTGCCTCCTTTCAAAATAGAGCATCAAAGATCTCATAGCTTCCTAGTATGATGTAGACATATCCTCAACTAAGAAGGTGAAGAAACCTTCATCCAGATTCTTTTTGATCCTGAACCTTTTGCTCCTTCTAAGCTTGAAAGGAAGATTAGATAAATTTGAAGCACGATCATTACTGATTGGGGGACTAGATATAGATGATGAACTAGGTATGGAACAAGAGTTATAATCAGATGTGGATCTAGGAATTTGATTCTTGAAAGGAAATTCATTTTAAAAAAAGATTGCATCTCTAGATTCAATAATGGTATTAATAGATATATTATTGAAATCAAAATAAATAACAAGAAAATAATAGGTATTACTATCAACAAAATAACCAACAAAGATAGAATCAATAGTTTTGGGATCAATTTTATTTCTTTTGGATTCAGGAACAACAACCTTAGCTAAGCACCCCCAAACTTGAAAATAACTCAACTTTGGTGCATATCCCTTCCACTACTCATAGGGAGTCTTTTCCTTATCCTTTGATAGAACTCTATTAAGAATGAAAGTAGAGGTCAAAAGAGCTTTTCCCCATAAATTTTTTGAAACACCAGAACTAATGATCATGGCATTAACCATATCCAAAAGAGTCATGTTCTTCCATTCAGCAACATCATTGGATTAAGGAGAATAAGGAGTAGTAACTTCATGAATTATACCATGTTCTTCGTAGTATATAACAAATTCATTTGGAGTGTACCCTCCTTCACAATCAAACTTTAGGATTTTGATCTTCTTTTCATTTTGATTTTCAACCTCAGTTTTGAAAACCTTAAACTTATTGAAAACTTCATCCTTAGTCTTTAAGAGATAAGAATAACAATATATTTAAAAAAATCATCTATAAAGGTCACAAAATAATGACTACCTCCACAGATTGGATTGTGAAGTTAGTCCACATGGAAAAAGATAGGCTCTAATACAACACTAGAGGCCAACTATGTACTTGGGAGCAAACCAGGGGTTCTGATTGATAGTTTGGACATGAAAACAAGAAGATTAACAGTCTGTTCATAAAGCATCAATGGGAAAAAATGTTTCTTGTGGTTCTAAAGGGTGTGTGTTGTGGAAAAGAGAAAGAGAGAGAGCTATCAAACCAAATATAGGCCAAAGTAATACATATTTGTTATAGCAAGATGTCAATAAAAGAGAAATCGAAGAAAAACAAAGATCAATACAAACCCAAGATTTTACATGAAAAATCATTTGAATCAAAGGGAAAAACCATGGGCAAAGATGGATGGAGATTTTTCACCATCTTCAAAATTGCAGATACAGAGTATAAAGCAAAAAATCTTAGAAAAGCACTCATACCTCACAGACAACATATCTCGCCAATAGGTACACCGAGATATAAACAGAGTCGGATCGGATCCGTACCGCTCAACAAGATGGAAAGGCCCCGATTAACTCTGTAGCCGGTGCTAATCTAAATGCAAGACACCTCTACAAATCTCCACTTAAACTTGCATTTAGCCAAGTTGCATAAAAAATATCAAACATCTTACCAACTCCACCTCAGCCCCTAAAGGCTCCATCTCAATAGCTGTGAACTCTAACCAAGTCCAAGCAATGTCTAAACTTACTTCTGATTATGGGCTTTGTCAATATGTCTGCAGGATTGTCATCTATACTCTCTTTATAAAAATTGTTCCCTGACTTACAACTTCTCGAATGCAGTAAAATCTAACATCAATATATTTAGTTCTCCTATGGTACATCTGATTCTTAGTCAAGTATATAGCACTCTGACT
This sequence comes from Elaeis guineensis, assembly GCF_000442705.2. NCBI lineage: Eukaryota > Viridiplantae > Streptophyta > Magnoliopsida > Arecales > Arecaceae > Elaeis > Elaeis guineensis. The sequence continues at coordinate 18,011,977 of NC_026004.2, read as the reverse complement.
GTCAGAATATACAATAGATTATCCAAGCTGAATATCCAGATCACCAATAAGACCTTTCAACCATATTTCCTCCTTCACAGCCTCTGTCAATGCCATGTACTCAACCTCTATTGTAGATAAGGCAATAGTGGATTGCAAAACTGCTTTCCAACTATACAATTAGAGAGTGTGAAAATATAATCTATCATTGACTTCCTTCGATTTTATCAGCTGCATAGTCAGAATCTGTAAAACCAATGACACTAACAGATATATCAATATCCCTACAGTAAACCAACCAACATTCACACTACCTCTGAGATAATGAAGAATCCACTTCATAGCTTGCCAATGCTCCTTTTCAGGATTTGTCATAAACTTGCTAACAACACTAACAGCATGTGTAATATCTGGCCTAGTACAAACCATAGCATATATTATACTACCTACATCACTAGCATAAGGGACTCTAGACACACTCAATCTCATCCTTATTAATAGGTGACATAGAAGCAGAAAGACTAAAGTACGAGACAAGTGAAGTGCAAACTGACTTTGAATCAAACAAATTAAAATGCTGCAGTACTTTTCTAAATATTTCCTTTGTGACAAATACAACTTGCCCGTAGCTCTATCTTTGTTTATCTCCATATCCAAAATTTTCTTTGCTACATCCAAATCTTTCATCTCAAATTCAATATTAAGTTGAGATTTCAAAATATTAAGATCTTTCATATCACGAGCAGCAATCAGCATGCCATCAACATATAACAAGAGATAAATAAAGCTACCATCTTGGAGTTTCTTATGATAAACACAACAATCAAAATTGCTTCCAGTAAAACCATTACTAATCATGAAAGAATCAAACCTCTTATACCATTGTCTGGATGATTACTTAAGGTCATATAAAGATCTTTTCAACAAGCACACATGATCTTCCTTTACGGGAACAACAAATCTCTTTGGCTGCTGCATATAAATTCGCTCACCAAGCTTTCCATACAGAAATGCTGTTTTGACATCTAGCTGTTCCAGCTCTAGGTCATACAAAGCAACCATGGCAAGTAAGACTCTAATTAAAATGTGCTTCATAACTGGTGAGAAAACTTTATTGAAGTCCACACCTTCTCTTTGAATAAAGCCTTTTGCCATCAAACGTGCTTTAAACCTTGCACTCTCAACCCCAGGGATTCCTTCCTTCTTTCTGAAAACTCATTTACACTCAATAATTTTGTGACCACTAGGAGGTTTAACCAACATCCATGCTTTATTTTTCTAAAGAGACTCCATTTTTTCTAACATAGCAACATCCTACTGTACAAATTTATCACAAACAATAGCCTCACAATAGCAGTTTGGCTCCTGCCCATCAATTTTCTCTGCCACATTTAAAGCATATGCAATTAAATCAGCATATCCAAATTTCTATGGTGCTTTTATCTCTCTCCCTTGCCTATTTCTAACAAGACTATAGTCCCTCAAACTCTGTGGTTGCAGCTCCTCTGAAGTTTTAATATGAACATCATGTGCTCCAGACTGAATCTCAAGAGCTTGAATTTCATGCTCCACCTGCTTTCCAATGCTATGGTCTGAATCTCCATCAATGCACTACTTACACTCTTTAAACATAGCAGATTTATCAAAAGTAACATCTCTACTGATAAGAAGTATGGAAGACTTACCATCAGGATATTATAGTTTGTATCCTTTTAATCCATCTGCATAGCCAAAAAATATACACTTTTTTGCCCTTGGCTCAAGTTTGCCCTACCTCACATGAGCGTATGCTAACATCCAAAGACCTTCAAATCAGTATAGTTTGCAAAAGAATCGGATCATTTTTTTCAGAAGTCATGCACTCAATTAATGTCGATGGAGACTTGTTTATCAAAAATGCTGCAGCATTACGAGCTTCAGCCCAAAATTCTTTCCCCAGACCTGCATTAGACAGCATACATCAAGCTCTCTCTAAGAGTGTTCTATTCATCTACTCTATTACACTACTCTGCTATGGTGTTCTCACAACAGTGCGGTGTCTCACAATTCCATACTGCATAACCGGTTGAATTCATTACTATAGATTTTCAGCCTATTATTTGTTCTCAAGCACTTAATTGACTTTTCTGTCTGCTTTTTAATCATTATTTTTTAGTGCTTGAATTTTTCAAACACATCACTTTTCTGTTTAAAAAAAATATATCCAAATCTTTCTTGAATAATCATCAACAAAAGTTAGCATATACCTAAGACCACTTTTAGATGGCACCTGAGAAGAACCCCACATATCTGAATGAATATAGTCAATTATTCCTTTGGTTCTATGAACACCTGTACTGAACTTCATCCTACACTATTTTTCAAATACATAATGCTCACAGAAGTCCAACTTTTCTATTTTTTGACCATATAACAGTCCTCGTTTGCTCAGTTCTGCCAAACCTCTCTCACTTATGTGTCCCAGATGCATATGCCACAGCATAATAGTGAGGGACTTCTGTTCTGTAATCCAATTACAGAAGACCCTGTAACAGTATTGCTCTGAAGAAAATACAATCTATTTCGCTTAATTCCCGTCATCACAACAAGAGCACCTTTAGAGACCTTGATGACTCCACCTCGACCTCTAAACTCATAGCTAATAGAATCAAGTGTACCCAAGGAGATCAGATTTTTCTTCAGTTCTAGCATATGTCTAACATCCTTCAATATCCTCACAATACCATCAAACATCTTGATTTGAATTGTCCTTATTCCAATAACCTTACAAGCTTTATTGCTTCCCTTTAGAACTCTACCACCATCTACTGACTGATAGATAGCAAAAGATTCTTGATCTGGGCACATATGATAAGAACAGCCCGAATCAAGAATCCACTCAGCACCAGAGCATACAATATATATTGTAAGAACATGAATGCTTACATATCCATCAGAATTCTCCTCAGCCGCTACTGTAAGAAGATCGCCACCAATAGACTCATCAAAACTCTCCTCAGAAACATTACCAGAAGATTCAGTTTTCTTCCCTTTGCACTTTGGACAGTTTCTTCTGATAAGGCCATTCTCCTTATAATACCAGCAACTTCTCTCCCCTTAGATTTTCTCCATGACTTTCCTCTGTTACATGACCCTTTATTCTTATTTCTATCTCTAATCATCAAGCCATTTCCATCATTGGCCTGATTGTCTATCACCTTTTTTTCAACTCCTTAGAGTTCAAAGACGATTTAACATGTTCCAAGGTGATACTTATTCTACCATACAGTATAGTATCAATAAAATTTTCATACCATTCAAGCAAAGAACACAGTAGTAAAAGGGCCTGATCTTCATCTTCAGTTCTTACATCAACATTATGAAAATCCATAATAATCTGATTAAATAGATCTACATAATCGCTTACAGAAGTACCTGGTCTCATCTTCAATTGATACAGGCGTTGCTTCAGATACAAGTGATCCATTAGGGATTTCTTCATGTATAGTGCTTTCAGTTTCTTTCAAATCTCAAGAGCAGTGGTCTAATCGCATACCTCGCGAAGCACCTTGTTGGATAGACTCAATCGGATCGCAATATGAGCCCTTGCCATCATTCCTTTCTTCTCTGTCGCTATCTAGATCGCATGCAGATTGTCCTCTCCCTCCAGCACTCCTTCCAGACCATGCTGCACAAGCGGTGCACGCATCTTGATCCGCCACCATCCAAAATCATTTGTTCCATCAAACTTTTCTACTTCAAACTTCGCCACAGACATCTTCGATCAACGATCTATAATGGGGCTCTGATACCAGTTTGTTGTAGCAAGACACCCATAAAAGAGAAATTGAAGAAACACAAAGATCAATGCAAACTCAAGATTTAACATGGAAAACCCTCTGAATCAAAGGAAAAAATCATGGGCAGAGATGGATCGAGATTTTTCACTATCTTCAAAATTGGAGATTATAGAGTACAAGATAAAAATTTTAGAAAAGCACTCACGCCTCAAAGACAATATATCTCGCTAAAATAGGTGCACCAAGATATAAATAGAATTGGAAAGGATCCATACCATCCAACAAGATGGAAAGTCTCCTATTAACTCTGTAGCCAGTACTAATCTAAATGCAAGACACCTCTACAATATTCTTGTTCTTTTGCCCATCATAATGAACTAGAAAGAAAATCCAAATAGAAGAATCTTTGCTTATGAACAATCAAAGGAAATGGTGGGTTATCTGGATTCTCTTGGCTTCTTATATGAAATTGTTAGCGGGCATGCAAGTCTCCTCTCTTGCATCCCTTGCGCATGCTCTTTCACATGGAAGAAGTAAAAAAGGGGTAACAAGATGAGATAGAAGGAAAATAAAAATCAGAAGAGAGTGAGAGAGCATGACTTGGAACATAGGTTTCGAAGACCTACCCAAAAGAAGTGATAACAAGAGGAAGAAAGGTGCCACATTCAACTGGTTACCTTAAGCAGGTTTTCATCAAGTTGTCTCTCATGTGTCAAGCACTAATATAGTTTTCTTAATGATAGTTCTCTAAAAGTTTATTGTTGAAGTGCTTTTAAAGTCTTTACTTCTAGGGGTTGAATATAATCTTGTCTAAACAAATTCCTAGGGAGAAGGTTATAATTATCTGAAAGAGAATAAAGACAATGCATGCACATGTACCATAACATGAATCAATGGCCATTTTTGCAGTATATAATGTTGATTCCTAGGGAGAAGGTTATAATTATCTGAAAGAGAATAAAGACAAGGCATGCACATGTACCATAACATGAATCAATGGCCGTTTTTGCAGTCTATCAAAGTGATAAGCTTTTAATACTTGACAAGAGAATTTAAGAACAACAGAATTTACCAGTTTGGCTGATGTAGAAAGGCAACCAGTAGAGGAAGGTATAGGCCACCAATTTGCAGAAGAAAAGACAAAGAGCAAATGGTGCAACACCAGGGATTCTCCATGCCTCCAAGAATCCCACAGCCTTTTCTCTGACCTCTGTTTCTTCCCCCAGTAGAGGCTCTGTAGTATCACTCTTCTCACAAGACTTAAGCAGATCATCATCTCTGTCAACCCCCACAGCCTCAGGACTAACCGGCAAGAACAAAAACACTGTCAACCCGACAAGGCCGATAAGAAGACCAGGAACAGCAAAGGACCAGCCCCACCCATACTTCAACAAAACAGATGCAATCAGTGAACCAGAGATATTCCCAACCGAAGTGTGTGCATTCCAAATCCCCATAATGAGCCCCCTTTTCCTCTTCCCAAACCAATTTCCAACAACTGCCACCACCGATGGCCAGCCTGTTGACTGAAACATACCAGCTAGCATCTGAACCACCAAGTAATAGTAAAAACTATGAATATTTAGCCAGTAGCCAGCACCAAAGAGGGAAGTAAACACACCAGTCCCCAACATTCCCACCGTCAGGAGGATTCTTAGATCCAGACGGTCACCCAGATGCCCAGTGAAATACATGCCAAAAGCATATACTGAGAGAAAAGCTACATCAATCACTCCAAGCATGGCAGTGCCAGCTTTACTATCAAATGGAACCCAACCACTCTCAAGACCTGAATTCCTTTGCTCATCCTCAACTGCTCTTAGTAAAAAAGACCTCGGCCATGCAGAGAAGCCCAATTCCGATGTTTTGGGATCAAGCACACTTTTAACAATGCTTGTGGTTTTTCTAGTAGCATGATAACTAGCATAAGCAAAAAATGTTAAGATCAACACGATGGTCTGGTATGTTCTGAGGTTTAGACAAGTGTTCCTCGTGTATTCTATGAAGCATAGACCAAGAGGTTTGCTGCTTTGTACTTCACTTAGTGGAGCCATGAATAATCTGCTCAAACTTTTAACTCCAAAATATGATGGAGATGTCTTGTACTTCGGGAAGAAGGGAAGACTAAACACTCTGCTACACAAAGAGGTATGTCATCTGGGAGCGACAAAATGAAATGGAATTCAGAAAGTGAAGTCAACAAATTCAATGTGCTAAAAGGTTCGCATGGCTCTGTTTGAAAGACTTGTAGCTCCTGCTGTCATAGCTAATCAGACTCACACATGGTAGGCATTCAAGAAGTCTTAAGAGAAGCATTCTATGAAAGGATAAAAAGAATATGGTAATCAATTTTAGAGGTTCTAACATTGTCAAATATGCATTCAAATGGAATGTGATATAAAAATGTCAAAATTTCAATCGCATGATAACAGAATTTCTCAATCTTGAACCACAGAATTAGATGGTTGATGAAATCTTCTCTTATGAAAAGCATATGACCCAATAGAGCAGCTCAAATGCAAAATGTGCAGAATAAGTTGAACACATCCTGCTTGCTAAGTCCATGTAGGAACTAGCAGAAGATGCCTCCACTTAATAATCATATTAAGTTAAATATAGCAATGCATACAGATACTCAATGATGTACATCAACTATAATTTATCTCTAGCTACTGAATATTTTTCATCGGTATAATTCCAAAACATCCAAAAATGAACTAAATCTAATCTACAAGATCTATTTAAATTTCATTCTCCCCATTCCTTGTTTACAAGTGCCAATCGGTTGAAGCACTTATTAACTAGCAAGCAGCAACCAATCCCATATTTGTCTCACTTGAAAATGCTCATGGCATTGAACTAAAGTGAACTAATGGCACTTTTGGATCCTTGGTTCTTTTTTCTCTGTATTGTTTTATCGCAAGCTGCCTATCACTTCATTCTTCAAAAAATAACAGCATCCATCAATTTAATTAGTTTTGATAGATCAGAACTTGACCCATGTCAAAAATGATGAAAGCAAAATAATGAATCTATCGATGATGATCAATTTCTTCCATTGAGGTTTGTATCCTCCTAGATCAATGTTTAAAACAAAATGAAAAGCCAAAAAAAATCAAAAAAAAAAAAAAGAAAAAAAGAAAAAAGACCCACCATTCATCAGCAATATATATAGCAATACTAAAAGGCCAAAAGAAAGGAGGAAAAAATCTGACATCAGTATGCAGTATTAATGCTCAATCTACAGAAAAAGCTACCATTCTGATAGACCTTTAGTAAAATATCAACAAAAATTGTTTCTTTTAGTTCAAGTACCATAATACGAAACACAAAGAGGGAAGCAATAGATTCATCAAACCTGCAACAACGAATATCAAACGAAGTTCTACAAACCATTTCTGATCGCAAGTAAATTAACCATTCTACTGAAATGGCTTCAAGAAGGAATTCATGATAAAACGTTACATCTAAAACAGGAATCCAATGGATATAGCTCCCAACAATTCAAAGCAGATAAATTAATAAATAAAATCATACGTCGGCTTCCCAATTGTCACCATCAAAGCATTTAAAAAAGACCCATAAAACCAGCATTAAAATTATCGTGGACAATATAACAGCAAATGAGTTGAGTACAGGGTGGGCAAAGGAAGGGAGAAGCAAAGAAAAAAAAAAAAAAAGGCGAAATAAATAAATAGGTTGCACTAAATTCAGGTCACGTGTCAGCACCTGATAGGAGGAGATCGCTGGATTTCAGACCCTTCTTTCTCTCTCTTTGCTCTTCTTCCTTCCTTCCTTCTCGTCGTTAAGGAACGCCACTACAGCGTTTCCAAAGTTCTGCAGCAGAGAGGCTGAAAGTTAGAGACGCTATGGACTTTGTAGCGATGGTACGTTGCGCTAAAGGTCTTCTACGGGTGGAATTCCATGAATGTCCTTCTTTCCTTTGGACCTTCAATCTAAACGTAATTACAGTGTTGCCATATCTGACCTCCATGTTGTATAATTTCTTTGGTGGATGTGGAAACGGATGGTGGATAAAATGGTGAAATTGAAAAATCTATGATGGAAGATATGTGTATTTTAGAATGGCGAGAAATAATGGGGTTGCTTGTGCCAAGGTACAAGGACATAAATGTTTGCCATCCATTGAAGCAACGTAATGGTCAAAAAGAAAAGTTCAACTTTTTCTCATGTAGTTCACATAGGATCCCATTATCAAGTGCTTTCAATATTTTTTTATTTGTGGGGACTGATGTCTTCTTTGAACTCTTAAACAACAAATAATTTATAATGGCTAATTATATTATAATCATAAATTGAATATTATTTAGAGCTGTAATATTTATTTTTTCTATCTATACGGACATGCTATAAGAATTTGTGTTAAAAATTTGTTGGTACATTCTTGAAAAAATTGAGCTTAAATTTTAAGCACAATTTGTACTTGAGATTGAACCTAGATATGAGTCCAACTCTTTTATACTAGGCTCTAATGACATGTATTACAATTAATCATAGAATGAAAGTAATATATCTACTTACATTTGATTGAGTTGATTTGATTAGGATTCATTTGATAAAATTTATCTTGATTGGATAAGAATTATACTTTCCCACTATTTTATTATCCAGTTTCGTCCCATTAATTGGCTCGGGCAATGCTGATATTTTATTATCCAGTTTCCCACTATTTTATTATACCTATCAAGCCTTCTCGGATGATCTGGCCGTACCAAATTGAAGAAGGGCATCAACGTAATTAAGGTAGGATTTCTGGGTAATCTATTAACGGGCAAAAGTTATTAAATTGCCTCCGGAATGGCCGTCCTCCGAATATTCCCACCCGGTGGAATAATACCTCGCGTGCCGTTTGCTTATTCCCCCATGCCTTCGCCACGCGGCAGGCCCACGTGGTAGAAGCGCTGGACGAGTATCCGACCCAAGTCCCCGTTGGCCAAAACACCATGAGAAAGCCACTATGTTTCGCCACGTCACCAAAAACGACGTGGGATCCACACATTGTTTTCCTTAGAAGCATTTGGAACGTAGATTTCAGTGTATCTATATACCAGCTAAGGCAGCCGATCCGGAGGTCCCACAGTAGTTACACGTGGCTCCACGTGCATTGCTATTTATTCTGCAGTCGTCCACGTCGGTTCGTCACATTTCCTCCTGGGGCCGGAAGGAAGGGTCAAAGAAGATAAGGACGGCTACAGGCTACAGGGAGAGGCAGCCATGCACAAAATGGCACTGGAAAAGGATCCGATGGCGATGGAATTGGATGAGACCATGAAGCATTATTTGGTTAGCGTCATCTCTTTACCATTACGGGTCACCTGCAACGCTAAAAATCCTATTTGGATCCAAAAACTAGGAGATTTGTGGACTGAGAAGCAAAATTATAAAAACACAGCCTGAACTATGCTCGTATCCAATAACTAGTCTGAAGTATCTTTACAGTGAATCCACTCGAATCCCATGAAGAGAAAAAAGATCTATTACGACAGTTTTTAGAGAGGTAACCATTACATTTGATGTGGTCATGAATCGGATGGTTTAGATGGTTGAGTCGATCTTTGCTCCTACATGTACGAAGTATTGTCCACTTTGATCTGGATTGTCTTGAGCTACTTGAGCTTCGGCTATCTTGAACCTCACGATTTTATCTTATAAAAGATATCTCATCGGAGAGAGAATATCTCATTCTATATAAGCTAAAATTTTTTTTAACTCATAATTGATATGGGATTAAAGACGCCCTTCTTCTATAACAATAGCCTCCCAGTCAAAGAGGACTCTGTATGCTTGGGGTGGATTCTTTCTTTTGCATCATTCTATTATGGTTACCGATCGGATGGCTTAGATGGCTAGATCGGTCTCCGCTCCTGCATCCACGAGGTATTATCTTCTCTGATTTAAACTATCTTGAGTCACTTGGGCCTCAATCATCTCGAGCTTCATGATTTTGTTCTTTAAAAAATATCTCACAAAGAGGAGAAAATCTCATTCCATATAAATCATAATTATCTTTGACTCAGAACTGATGTGAGGTTAAAGATACTCTTCTCTTGTAATCAAGCACATGCAGTCAATTATGGCTACTAATTCTAATGGACTCCATTCATGAAGCACATATCTCAAAACATCATCATGGATGCCAATGCCTATGATTGGTTGCATATATGATCATGCTGCTGTTTGCAGTACAGACGATCACAGCTTCCAGCGGCGTTAGAAATCTATAGGCGGTATAAGCCACACCAACTTTTCCTTTATATCAAACCAAATTAATGAGAACCCTAAATTCAATTCAAATAGAACTGACCGCATATTAAAGGTTGGTGTTCTTACGTACGGGCATTATTCATCTACAACTTTACATATACATGTGGCTCTGGTACTGTTTCTCATAAAGGAAAAAAAAAAGGTGTTTAAAATTTTATTACATGGAGTGCATTTCCTGTGAATTTGTAGGCTTTTTTTTTTTTTTTTGTACTGCACAACTTTTTCTCCTTTTAGTTTGAGGTTGAATTATAGGTTTTGGATTTATAGTGCATCAAGATGCTTAAAATTTTCCAATTATTAAATTTGTCATACTGTTTGACAAATTTTGTGATGTGACACGCATATCTTGATTCCTTATCAAGCTAAATTTGTTTGAGTCTAGTGGTAGAGTGCTACAGAACTTTTTTCTAGGATAAAGGAAGTACCTTTTCTACCTTCATCTATAAAAGGAATCATGGTCGTAGCTGGATACATGAAATCTAACACCGGAAGCAAGAGTGGATAGGATGTTGGAATACATGCAGTGAAGCATGGAGCATGGAGCATCGTTTTCTTATAAGAAATGCAGGAACAAATTTCATTTTCCGCATTATCGGAAAAGTTGGTTTGTATGCGGTTCCAATTTTAAGAAGGCTTGGGCAGATGTTGACATTTTCAATGATTGATACTGCGAAAATGAAAATTTAGGGCTTTTGTATTTGGGTACCTACTTTTGGTTAAGGATTTTTTCTTGGGGATAAAAAAAAAAAAAAAAAAAAGGGAAAAGAGTGCCATGATTTGTATTATACATTATATGTCAAAAATCGAAACACAATTCTGAATGCATTTGGTGTTTCTGCCATTTTGATTAGTGGAGTTGAAACAAGGGGAAAGCAAAAAAAAAGATTTTGAGAAACTGAATGATCAAGCCCCCTGGTTTCCTAATCTTTTGACTTATTTTCGATACTCTTGTTGCTTTGAATTAGTTAGATGATGAAAATGTAACGACTCAAGACCTCATCTAAAAATACTAGAAAAAAATATTTAGAGGATATATAGGTCCTATATAAATCCAGTACATAGCCAATCTAAGAATAAACATGTATCTGTAAGAATTCTCATATACTCTCTCTCTATTTAAGTCATATTATTCTCGTCAAGCTAACAATCTAAATCTACTCAAATCCGACCACAAACACCACGATCAATATATATTAATCTAAATGGGCTCATGATGCATTATGCCATGATTCATATGGGCTATGAGTTGGATCCATGTTAATATTGTCATAACAATCTAGAACCTTACTCAAATAGGCTAGTTTAAAGGTATTTTTTTTAGGTTCTCAAGTCCTATGTAGATTTTCAAGATTTATCCGGTGCATAACTGATATGAGTGGCATAGGTCCTCGCAGAAAATTCAAATATTAAAGCTAACTAGAAGTTTCTTAGATACGGCTCTTAACTAAATGTTTTTAGGAGAGAATGTAGTTACTGAACAGTGATCATAATTACGAAGATAACACATTTGGTCAATGTTACTTCAAATGACCGTCTTGAACCAATTGATTTACACTTTTTTGAGATACAAGCGATCGTTCTAGGATTTCATTTCTTAGGATCGGGACTAAAATCAACTACTATTTATATCATCTCTTTCAAATTGATGTTTCAATATTTTTTTATTATTTATTCTCATTTTTTTTTTTATTATATTTCTTAAACAAAGAGACCAGACCGGTGCCCGTCTTTGTCTCAGCCGACTAAAATTAAATAATCCTTTTATTTAGCAAATGGGTAACTGAACGTTGGATTGACGTGCGAAGATCCACTATTTTTCCCTGGGCATAAATCCCGTCCCAAAAGCCCCACGGTCCACCAAACTGCGCGCCTTGCCACGCTACAAAAACTTATCAACACACGCGACCTATAATAATTATTATAAAATCATGAACGACTTCAACGAGGTTCAAGTCCATGTTGTTTGAAGACGAGGGGCATGGACCACTTGGATTCCCAACCCCCACCGAAAACCCCAATTCGCTCCTACACATAAAAAATAAAATAAAAATAAAATCACAAAAATAAAATAAAATAAAATACAAACAAATCTAGCCCTTTCTAATTCAAATATTTGATAGATAAATTTGGTTAGGTAAATCTCCAATAAAATTTTCGCTCCACGTACCACGAGAAATCACATAAGATGGGAAGATGGCCGGCAAAAAGAAAAAAAAAATCATCCAAAGCAAAATTAAAAATTAATAAAAAAAAATTGCTTAGACACTCTCTCAACTTAGAGCTGGTTTCATTTAGTCTTTCAGATTTAAAATATTTCGAAATAGTTTTTCAAGCTAGTTAAGTGATTCAATATGATATTGCCATTAATCTTTATTTACTTGAGTTCACGAGATTCCATCTTGCGGTGGTCGCAGGAGACATTGGGGATTGAAATATCCTTGTGGAGTGGTTTAAAAAGAGAGAATGGATGAGGCAAGATAGTGAGGAAAGATAAGGAGGTGGTGTGACTAGATGGGGCTTAGGACCAAGTTAAATAGAGAGAAAGGATGAGAAGAAGGTGCTAAAAGAGGAGGAAATACTGAAAGAGAAGATGGTGGTGGGAGTAAATCGGCTCAAGATCAAATTAGATATAGAGGACGGATGAAGATGGAAGCGGAGTTCAAAGAAGACATGTTGAAATAGGAGAAGGTGATGGAAATAGGTGAGGCTCAGGATTAAGTTAGATAGAGAGGAGGGACAGAGCGATAATGTTTAGATAAAAGAAGATGGTGGGAGTGGATACGGTTTCATAAGTAGGACCAAGTTAGATAGAGAGAGGTTAGAGATGAGAGATAGAGATAATAATGAATTTTAGAGAGAATGTACGAATAGAACTAAAGTGACATGAGAAAAAAAAAATGGATTTTTTTTTTTTTGATAAATAAACCATTCCAGTAAGGATAAAATTATCTTTTCCAATGATGCTTTAATAGCATTGGATATTGATGAGGCTCGGGGCTGGACTGAATCATGTAACTAATGAAACTTTTTAAACTCGAAAGATACTAAATGAAACATACTCTAACTTGAAGGATGTGTAAGTAATTTTTTTAATTAACAAATAATAAAATTAGAATACTGTGTTTGCCTAGATGACCATCCAAATTAAAGTAACAAAATATCCAACAATAGTTTTCTTTCATGCAGAAGGTTTTATTTATTTCGGACTTCGGAGTCCAAAATCCTAGCTTCTCAAAAGAAACAAGAGAAAGTTTTATTTTTCAAAATGATATAAGATATATTTATAAAAAAAAATAACAAAGTGAAAATATAGAACCATGATCTCAATAGCATAATCTCAATGTTGTTTTTTGAGTTGGATTTTATGGTGTAATTTCAATCTAGGATACTATCCTCAAAGAACATTAGAATGCATTCCTAACTTATTGTGATCGTAAATTGTTCACAATTTCTATTACATCATAATATTTATCATATTATTCTTATCTTATAATAAAAATGATATTGATATTGAATTATGATTGGATTAGTATAAGAATAATTACTATGGTAAGTATATGATATAAAATAATTTGATATTATGATAATCAAACACATTATTTATCATATGCATTATAATGACTAATAATTATTACATGTTATTTGTTAAATGCAATTGTAGTCATTATTATAATACTATATAGCTTATGATATGATAATAGTATAATAGTATTATAATGTTATAATAATAGCATTAACATAATATTATTAGAAAAATATTATATTATAATAATTCAATATTATTATACTTATATAGCATTAATATTAAAATATTATAATGATACCATAATATAATAGTAATATTTATGATATTATAATATACTAATATTATTATAATATAATAATAATAATATTGTTATAATATTCATTATTACAGAATTTTATAGCAATAATATAACGTTACCATTATATAATATTATAATACTAATAGAATAATAATACAATATAATTATGATATTATAGCATTATTATAATACTGATATATAATTGTAGTAAAATATTTGTTTAGTAATAATAATATAATAGTATTAATATTTTAAGTTATAAAAACAAAGAGAATGGTTGGACTGGTAAAGGGATCCCTTCTGAATGATTTTTTTAATTACTAGATTCCATATAATTGGATTCACGATCAATTTTGGTTCTGATTCCAATAACAGGTTTTGGAGCTTTTCTTATAATTGAATTGATCAACAATGATACAAGACGGATGAAATAAACTTAAGTGTATTGCAAGACACAATAACCATGCTACATAGCAATTAGAGATGACCAACATAAGTCATTTTGGGATATATTGAAAGAAGTTTAATTATAGGCTTAGTGCGGAGTGGCCATCATGATAATCATGCCATAGTGTGAGGCAACTAGCATCAGTTACTAAAATCACTTAGAGAAAAGCATGTGGAAGTAACCATCCGTAGTTGATATTAGTAGTTTTTGGGGCAATTAATATGTATCAGTATAAATAATGGTATTGTACTCTTTATCGAGGGTCTTTCTATAATCAATCCAATCAAATTATATTTTTTACCTTAGATTTTTTTCTTAAAAGTAGGCATAGCTTAGATTGCCTATCGTGACGCTGAACTTTACCATAACCCAATGCTACACCCCTCATCCTTGTATCGTATTTTAGTGCTATATTGCCATCTATTTTCTTCTTCTCTGAATGGCGATATGGTAATTGCAAAAATCCTTAATGGTCAGAATGCCTAGATGCAAATACTCTCTATCATTTTTTTCAACTCATATCTTTCTAACTAGCCCAATACTGATGCCCTATGGTCAATGTAGTGGAGCCTAGTTTAGACTCGGGCTGAGAACTCTTAACTTATACTCGGGCCAGAGCCAAATATAACTCGAGCTGAGAGATGCTCAAGTACAGCCAGCAAGACGGACTGGCCCACCCGACCTGCCCCAACCCACTTCTAAACGAGGCAGGGCGGGCTAGCCCATTTAACTAGTGGGTTGGAAAAACTCCAATTCAACCCGATCCGCCATAGGCCGCAGGTTAAACGGACCAACCCATCAAAATTCTCAAAAAAAAAATCTGTAAATCTGGCGGGGAGCGGGGGAGGGGGGGATGTGAGCACAGCGACCGTGAGGGCGCCATGGGGAAGGGGTGCGGAGGGTGGGGTAGGGTGCGGGCACCGGGATGGGGTGCGTGCAGCTGCAGAAGAAGTCGCAGCCCATGGAGGACCAGGGTGCGGGTGTCGGGGTGAAGGAGCTCACTAGGGAGTAGGGGAAGGGGGGAGCATGGAGTAGCTCACAGGGGGTCGGGATGTGGCCTGCAAGGAGTGAGAGCAGGAGAGGGGGCCGGGGGTCACGATGCGGACATCGGGGAGCGTGGAGGAGCTCGTCGGGGCTATATCAAAAAAAAAAGAGAGAAGAGACTCACTTTTTTCGATCTCTCCTCGGATTTGATTTCAGAATAGAAGAAATACCATTTTTTCTGTCTGAACAACACCTTCTCTACTCAAACATCAGACACCAAGAATAAATCAATCCCTGATCAGAACTACTAATATCGGGGGAGGAAACAAAAGAAGAAGAAAGGGAACAGACGATGCGTCGAAAGCTTTTGCATTGATTCATAGAAAATTGGGACTAAGGTGTTTGATCTGGTACCTAGGACGTCCAAAGGATTGTACTTGTAGAGATCAACCTCGATGATGATCGGAATGGGAAGGCACTGGTAGGTGATCTTGCGACAGAGGTAATGGACGACGAGCTCTTCGTCGATGGGGTGGAATCGAAAATCTGGTGGCAGGTTGAGCTTACCTTCGGTATCTCTTCTCCTCCCCATCATTCCCATCATTCTCTTCTGCTCTTCTTCTTGGCCCACGTCACCACCGCCGCTGCGAATGATGATATATAAATAAAGATGGTGATGGTTATCCACTCAAGGTCTTACTTTATTTAGCTTCTGAAACTCAGTAAGTCGGTGGCATATGTGAAAGAAGGAGAAGGAGTTTGATCATCAAAATTAGCTGTCAAAACGGACTGGCCCGTCTCGACCCACCCCAATCTACCAATCCAAACAGGACAGTTCATTTAATCCGCTTTTAAATGGGTTGCTAAAACATGAACCCAACCCATCCCATTTATATGACAGGATTGGCCAACCCAATGGGCCCAACCCAAATCGACAGATTTATGCCCAAGTCTGAACCTTGGGCAGAAATTTGACAAGTTTGTTGTTGTTCTTTATCACTCTTTATCACAATTGCTTTTTGGACAAATTTGGAAAAGTGATGGCAAAAACCAATCAAAATCATTTGCCAACAAAAACTACCAAGTGGTGAGGGGTAATTATTAGGCAGAGGTGGAGGAATTTCTTCTACCTTGGCTGTGCAACAAGTTTTAGTAAACAGATCTAGATCGTCTAGATTACAGGAAGTTGCTGGTCTTTAAATGAAAAAGAATTTGATAGTGATGGAAAGTGGATGAAACCGGCAGCATTTCGTTTCGTCAGCACGTTTCATCTTCATGGGCGCACATCATCCTTTCTGGTAGTTGCCGACAGACTGGCACACAAATTTTACGGGACGAGTAATGCTTGAGGTACGCGTGAGCAACAAACCCACTACATTTGGTACAACCAAATTGAACTTAAAGTGAACCTGTGCGCCTTTCATCCAATTCAAATCGGACCCACTACATTCATTACGGATCTATTATTTTCTTCTTCTTCTTCTTTTTCCTTGTTTTCTCTACTGTATAAGATGGTGGAATCATCATTGATTCGTTCAGAAGAATAAATACGCTTCAAGGATGGAAAATTATCACACACACACACACACACACACAAAAAAAAAAAAAAAAAAGGAGGAAGAAGAAGAAGAAAGGGGGGTTGGGGGGGGGGTGGGTGGGGTTCCAACCCTGTTATTTGAAAAAGAAAAAATTTTTGAAGTTGTGGTACATGGAATGAAGTTCTTGTGAATTAACCTGTTAACCAAGGAGAATCAAGAAATAGTCATTTGTAATTAATGTTGCTCGGATCCTCCTCAACGGAGTATATAAGATCAATAGGCCTGCTAGCAGTAAATAAACCAGGTGGTTGATTTTAAGTGGAAAGGGAATCTTAACTAAACTTCATTTCGAGTCAATTAAAATCTAGCATGTGCACAAGTTGTAGAATTTCCGACAACTTGAGTGGTGGATAAAGCTCCCATATTTAGCAAATATTAAGGCGTTACTTATAAAATCGACAAAGTTGCGCCTGGTGCCTTTGAGGACTGCCTTGAAGCCTGCTGCCTGTGAGGGCTGCCTTGAATCAGTTAAGAGTTGGATAGTTCTTTTATTTGGCAATCAAGCTTAGGTTTCAGACACAAAAACCTAGTATTCTACGGTGGAAGCTGTAGGATGGCCAGCAAATTTTCGACTAGCTCCGCAAATCTTTATGTCGTGGTGATTGGGACAAACATGTCACAAACATTTCCCACAAACACCACCCTCAATTATTCTATCATATTAAATCGCTTCAACAAGATTCATATCCAAGACCTTTGGAGTCTGGACGAAGAAGAGACATCAGCCACTTCTACCACGTCCAGCGCAGTCAGTGCAATGATAAACCGTCCTTTTCCTTCCCCTTGGTTCAGAACACTATAAGATAACCACCACCACTGTTAGAGACAGCCACAACAACCACTGTTAAAGACAGCCGCATGGTGGTACCTCCTACAAGCAAAAGCTCGATAGTCTTTTCCACCATCTTCAAGGTTTCTTTTTGTGGTTGTAGTTCTTCACCATAGCATCCCTTTGGCAAAATATGGAATGTATTTGCTAACATTAGTGAAAATTATTCATGATTAATACTACCAACTGGTGGTTTGTAATAGGTCAAATGTAGGAATCTCCAGCTAGAGTAAGACTGGTTTTGATAGATAGGCCAAACTTTTAACAAAAATATCTAGACCCATTCTAGATGAAATTGTTGGTTTTTCAAGGACGAGATATTTTAGGATGTGCAATGTTTTGGAAATTTAAAACAATCGATTCCTCACTATTCAAATCAAGAGGGCAAAACAAGAATAAGTTACAAAAGAAGAATAACTCAAAATGGCTTGGCAGATCACAAATTACATGTGCTGACTACCGAGTGACAAGCAGAGAATTGCCGAACATGAGGTCAGTGTGTTCTAGATTTCTACAAACCGCTTCACACAATCAACCTTGGAATTTTTCAGATCTTCTCATTTCAGTCATCCTTTCCTGTTAGGAATGGCCAACAGGATACAAACACCTAGAGAAATTATGTCTTCACAAGATAGCCCAAAAGGATTGACAGCAAGGCAACAATAACCACGAACATGAAGGAGAAACCACCATGCTGTTTGCTGACTTCTCGCCTCGTAAGCTCCTGTACATATGGACAAAGCGCCATAAAACACCTTTAAACGATAGGGAATAGTAGGGTAAAGAAAAGATTTAAAAAAAAATTGGGAATGCAAAAGTTACTACCAGTTTTTTGCAAGCACAGCTTCCACTTTATTTTTATCCACATCCAAAATAGAACATGTAGGTTGCTTCTTTCCCTTAAGTTATAGATCTATAGTAATACTATGTTCTCTAACAAATATGAAGAGTCATGGAAGTAAAGACATCCAATCTGAGGTTCCCAAAGGAAAAAAAAGATATTCAATCCGTAACTACAATTTTATTCACCAATCAAAATAGGAAATATTTCTATTCTCACTTCAAATCATTACAATGTTTTTTTTTTGTTCCCTTTTTCCTGATCTATTCATCAATGCTATCTAATGTGCTTGCTACGATGAAGGAAATACTCAGTTGTGCCAGTAAAATTCTGGGTTACAGAATCCTAAACTTGATTTTTCATGAATTTATGTTGGTTGGTAAACATATAGAGCATATATCAGGTTGATCAAGGATTAAAAATTATTCACTTAAATAACTTGAGCATTTAATCATTAAAACTTTGGCATTGCAGCTTGTGAGGCACATTTAAATGGTGTTTAAACTTTTAAATAGAGGACTTAGACATCTTTTGCATAGAATCACAAATTCTTCTATTTCTTTTTCATAAGCTTACATACTTAAAGTGACACTACTTCAACACCATATCTGTACAAATTTCAAGATTTTCCTAAAAGACAATTTTGAACTTCCACACCCAAATTAATAAAGTTTGATTGCATGCACCCATTTGAATTGGGACGCGGAAGTTTTAAGTAATATTTGCAACTTGCAGGATGGTCGCAGGAAGTACAAGACAATGAGAAACCAATTTCTTAGATTCTCCATTTCATTGTGTCCAGGAATGACAATTGGTGGGATACTACTTGATCCAAACCAAAATTCATTCATGTAAGCAGGATAAGAACTAGGTTGGAACGTTGGATCTATACCTGAAATCTAGTCAAATAATAATTGGGCAATAGTTTGGGTGATGTTGCAATAATTTCAACCTCTCCAACCAATATGAAAGGAGATAACACGGGCAACAGGTTAGATGCAAAAACAATTTCCACGACCATGTGAACTCTTCCTGAAACTCCTCATTCACTTCCATTTCAGTGCCAAGTCCAAATAAGGATGTGAGACCAAAGCAAACTACCCATGCCCCAGGCCAATTTATGACTGACGTTTTCCAACATGGGATCTCAAATATAATGCTTGGTTAGCTTATCTACTACTTCAGTAGTTAATTCTGTTTTATATATAATGGTCATTGGGTGTGATTCAACAGTTCTACTTTACTGGCTGTTTAGGGCTTGGCCATAGATCATGTAGAAGAGAAGGAATGGACTTTGCTTTGTCTTGAAGTTTAAGGAATAGGATTCCCGTGAGGCCATGACATGCTTTTATACATCTCTAAACTCTACGAGCAATGCAACTGTTCATTTCTCCTCCTTGGTTAACGATGAAAAAGTGTCTTCCTACATTCTCCCTACAGTACTGGTTTATTTAATCTTCTTCCTCGTTTAATCTCATTGCATTGTGCGAATCTGCTTTCAAGTGGCACTACTAGGTTCAGAGATTAGAGAATTGGTTGCAGCAAAACTAAGCAGCCAATGAAGGATGGAAGAGAATGGTGTGAGGGGAGGAGGATAGCAAAGGAGAGGGCTTGGAGGGTCCTTGCCTACACCAACTTGATTGTTTTGTTGGAGGTCTTGAGGTCATTCAATGTGTTCCTCTAGCATACAATATACTACCACTGTCTATCCAAAGCAGGATCCAGTTATACAAGTGCTGACGAGTGGAGATACAGAGATTAGAGTGCATTCTCTCTTCATATTGGAACATGGTTTTGACCATGCAACATTCCAACTCACCATTAAAATATCTTAGCGTGCAAAGAAGTGGTAATAAAATTTTGAGATTACAAAGACATAGATGGGCATACTTCAAAAATTCTTGAAGGCACAAATTCTGTTGAAAAGCTTCATAATAAAATGTCTCTCATAGGCTTTGACTAGATCTGGATGATTAACTCCGATCCATGACTGGTGAAGGAAGAAATTGGTGAAACTTGATGCCACCTTCAATATTGAATGCCCTTAAACCTTCCAGATAAGCTAACTGAGCATCAGATGTGATAATGGCAGAAGGGTGGATAACATAAAGTTATCCAGCTAACCGGCCACACACCACTTAAAAAGTTATTTCAGAAGGGTGAATAATCAACTTATTCAGTCTTTTTTGAAGGAGAATAAACTCATTCAGTCAATGGATGAAAAAGGTCTTTAACCAGGTTAAAGTTATTTCAGAAGGGAGGATGAAAAATCTTGAACCACCCAAAACACTCCCCCCCCACCCCCCTCTCCTCCACTTTTTGACTTTTTCCCTAACTTTATACCACTAACCAAAGGAGCACAAATAAACAACAAATAAAGTTGCACCAATTAGCTGGTTAGGCTGTGAATACCCCTGGTTAATATTATTCAAGGGGTGGTGCCATTCGGCATCCAAATGCAGCCTTAAGGTTTATTGCACCTCCTCAATTGCAAACAATTTCTCTTCAAGTCTTCAATTTTTCCAACCCCAATCTTACCTGTTAACCCAATCACTCATCCTACTCCCCATATACACAACCCTTCTCAATATCATAAACATGACTTCTCATCTCATTCTCTAATGAGTCATATGCTCTCCACTAGAAAAGACAAATTAGCAATATAATCATAGCTTCATAGGGGTCTTGTCCCATTATTATAAGTTTCCATGACATGTAGATAACGAATAGAAGCAACAACTATTCTAAAAGCATGTTTGGTGCGGCTTTTGCTTTGTGAGAAGCAAAGCCGGAAGCTAGATTTTCTAGCTTGTCCTAAAAATGCTTTTCTGACTCCTTGTAAAAGCACTTTCAACACTTTCTTTTGATAAAGTGTTTTTTTTTTTTGCTTTAAAAATCACAAAAGTAACTTTTAAAGCAATACCAAACATGCCCTAAGGGCCTTTCTGTTAGTTAAAAAATCATATCAGTCTAGTTTAATAAGATCTCCAACAAGCTTTGTCTTCGAAAAATGGCAGAAAGAAGATCGTCGAAAAAGATATGGACGAGCAGCCAATCTCCTTTTTTTTGGGGGGGTTTTTTTGCATGTATACCCTCTTAAACATTCAAATTTGCGTGAATATTCTTTCAAAATTAATATTTGTACGTATACCCTTATAAAATACTTGTTTTGCATGTATATCCTTCTTTTTTCTTGTTTTTTTGCATATGTACCCACATCATTTAACGCCGTTAAAAAATTAATAATTTAAAATTTAAATGACTAAAATATCTTTATGGATAGATGTGCAAAAAGAAAATTTATAAAGGTATATATACAAATAGCAATTTTATGAGAATATTCATGCAAATTTGAATGTTTAGAAGGATATACACATAAAAAATTCTAATTTAATTTTTATGTATTTCATCTAGATGTATTCATACCCTCTTACCATACAATGTAGTAACATATTATATAATATAACAACACGATGATGATATTATATAATATTTTATATATTAGAATACTATATTATATTTTATTTTTATATAAGATAGGATGATTATATCCATCTTATAACAACATGATATACTTTATACACTTCACAAAGATATTTTCGATAAAAATTTTTAAAATAAAATAGAATAAGATTATAAATTCTTATTGTTACATAACGTCCAAATCCACAACTATATCCATTCTATGCAAATGTACAAACTATTCATGTAATATCAGGTTTAGATACTTTTCTTAGAAGCATATTATTATACATTAGAGGAAACATAGATGGTTATGACCTTTTTATTTTTTAGATAAAATAATTTTGATCTATCATTTGGTAAAAAGATCATTTTACCTATGTAAATTAATAACTTAAGTAAATTTATTATTTTAGTTGTATATGTTAATTTTTCTCTATTAGAATAAAGAAAGAATTAACAAACCAAGAGGTGTATTTATGTTAAGAATTTTTTGCATCTATATCCTTCTAAATATTCAAATTTACGTGAATACCCTCATAAAATTGCGATTTGCATATATCCTTATAATTTTTTTTTGTACATCTAATATTTTAGTCATTTTAATTTTAAACCGTCAATTTTTAACGATGTTAGATGATATGGGTACAGATGCAAAAAAAAATATTTTATGAGGATATACATGCAAATATCAATTTTAAAAGGATATTTATGCAAATTTGAATGTTTGGAATGGTATACATATAAAAAATCACTTTTTTTTCGAGATAAATAATCCCTTTCGATATGGTATATCTTATCTCTAAAAGATACGGATTACCGGCAACTTGATCTTTTTTCAACCATCTTCTTTCCCTCATTTTTTTCAGATAAGACATCTTTATCAGAAGATCTTATCAGGCCAATAAGATCTTTCGTCATCCAATCAGGCCATACGGATGCAAACCAGATCTTCCACTTAACGTGTCACACCTGCTTTAGAATCTCGATGCTTGCGCTTTCTTCCTTATTAAATAAATAAAAAAAAAAAGGAGACAAGCTTCCTCACACCCAATATGATCCTCCAGCATCCAATCAGGTCCTAAGTGTGCAAACTGGTTAGAATTACCCACATATATGCAATTCTGAATCAAAATCGACCAAATGCAAATTAGTATTTAGAATCATTTTAGATCTTATCATAGGAATGTTTCCCTTAAGGTGCTTTACCTACTACAGAATCTGCCTCAAAGCTTGTCCTTGCACCCACGTATTGCAACTTTTCTAAGAGACAAGCTTCCCACTCTACACATCCGAATATGCTCCTGCACCTACTTTTGCTATTAGGAACTAAGATTTGGATATCCAAGACCTTTTCCTAGATCCAGACTGAAATTTGTATTCAAGGCATTCTGTGATCCAATATTACAGTACATTTTAATAAAACTTCACCTGAAGACTAAATTCCTAAGTCTTAACCCTTTCTCCCTCTCCTCATCTACAATGTCCTAGTGCTTTTCTTTTTTTCCTCCATCCTCATTGTCTGCTATGCTGCTGCCAGAATTTCAACCTCAAGGAATGGCTAGCCAAGCCAAAGCCCTAGACCTAGACTATCCATCTCCTAATGCTTTTCCTCAAGCAGAAACATCCAAGTGACATCCAATTTCCATCTAAAGCCCCTAGTCATTGTCTCAAACAAAACTCTCACAACATCACAAGATGCTTATCCTTCATTATCTCTTATTTTTCTAGGTGACTTTTTGATTGGTGTGGCCATTTGTCTCTTTGGCTTGCTATCTCTTCATTTCTTGTTCACTGAAAGCTTCAAGTATATGCTGAAGTCTTTTCCTTCGAACCATTAAGAATAAACCTATATCCAAACGTGTGACTCTGTTTGCAGGGCTCTAAGTCATCTATCTCCATATCTCAGACTTAAGAGTACTTTAACTATTCCATACTAGCTAGTAACATACGTCCTATCTACCAAGTTCTTACTATAAATGAGAGAAAGAAGAGCCCCTAAAAATCGGAAGTGCATTATCAACTTACTTAAATAATAATAAAACTACTTAATTAGGACCTGAGATCATAGCCATCCAGACTATTTCACAATCATAATCATCTAGCCTTTTTCCCAGGGGGAACTCTTTTTAGATTACAAACAACAAAATCCAAAATTCAGAGGAACACAACAATAAGGTATCTTTCTTTATTCTCGTTGCTTGCAACAAATGATCCATGGTTTTTTTTTCTTCTCTCTCCCTAGCAACTTCCATCACACACGCATACTACATTTTTTTTCTCAACTGAATTTCCCTATTAGTGTGATTTGTATCATCAGAATCTCAAGCACAATCCGAAATATTAAGGATATCTAAGATTAGACGTGATCCTTAGTGGTTATACCATGCACTAATGAGGGCATAAGTTTATAAGGCCAAAGCTAGATTAAACAATTTATCATGCACAATTTAGTAGTGTTATTCAATAACATAATATATTTTTGTTACACATGAGAAAAATACTACTAAACCGATATAAGAGTACTATAGAAATAACATTACTAATTCCGATTCTAGAGATCTACCAAAAAGGACTTTGCCAAAGTTGCTGCTTTTTCAACAATGTTATTAAATTAGAACTTAACAATAAAGGCAAAAGATCGCAGTTCTTATTTCTTATACTTTTTCTTCTTTCTATGAGAATATTGATGTGTCTAGTTTTTTACATTCTACTGCATGTCCTTACCGACATGCTTGCCAAAATTGTATTTAAATAATTAAATTGCAGCTCATTTATTTTTTGACATCTTTTATGATTATGTCACTCAACTTCAATCGCTATCATTGAACTTTGCTAAAAATGCTCAATTTGTATTCAGACTAATATCCAATTGATATACATATAAACCAGAGCATTATGTGTATGACCAATAACTAGGTCATATCTATATCCATTTTAGAACACATTGGCACAAATTTAGTATCCTTTTAATACATGTATAAGCATTTTTATACATTAAATGAAAACGGATATGAAAATTACTAATGTTCAATCCTTATGCTATCCATTTTTAGCCCTACTCTATGACCAAGTCTACTCAACAGCAATGGGCATGATTCAGAAAGCCAGAATCTTTCCTAGGGATTATGAAATGGAATTTCCAGAGAGAGCTTTAACTAGATTAAATGCCAACTAGATAAGCAGACACAAGTTTCTACATAAACCATATGAGGCAACTTAAATGATTCAAATTTAGAATCATCAGAAATTGCAATAGGGAGTGGGAAGATAGGTTTAAAGGATTAAATATCATTGAAGAATGCCAAGATAAAGCACAGGATAAAGAAAGGTGAATCACTAATGCTTGTAGGCTTCTTTTTGCAAAGCAAATCTGTATCCAAATCTAGTTCAGATCTGGTGGAGCCAATTGTAGGAAAAGGAGCCGCAACCAAGTAAAATGGTGAACAAAATCAAAAGGACTCAAGTTTTCTGCATTTCACCATCTACCATGATTGATTAGCATTAGCTTTTTATTAACTCCGAATAACCAACTATGAAATTCATTCAGGTCTATCTAGGGCTTTTCTAATATAGTCTAAGAAAAACACCAAAATCTCCTGAATTTTATAAAAAACTTAGAAACAAAGAGATATTCTTGCTGACCAGCTGGAGGATCTCCCTGGTGTACGACCAATTAGGGATGACCAACAAAGGTTTGTTGAACCATCCAAACCAACCAGTATAGCTATTGTAATATCATACCAGCCCAGAACTAGGATAGTTCAAGCTTAGAAAACCGAGCAGGAGATGAATTAAGATAAACCAACACATTCCAGTCAGTTTTGGGCAGCACTGACTCAGAACATGCTGGTTCCCCCAGTGCCGAACTGACCCCTCCTTATAAAGCTTTCAATCCTATTCCCATCCTAATCCTCGATGCTGATCCGCTGATCCCACCTCTCCTCACCTCTCTCTATCCAATCTCAAATATTTTCTCAATGGCAAGCACACCACTTCTGCCAGTTGCCCTCAACCACCTCCATCTTAGTGCCCACCCCTGCTGAGCTTGCATCCATCATCACCGCCCACATCTGCCCCTTTGCTACTGCTTGGGTTGGGGCGTTGGAATTGTCAATGGGGATATTGACGCCCTCGGTCTCCACCGGCTCCACCATGTCCACCACCTCTCTCTCTCTCTCTCTCTCTCTCTCTCTCTCTCTCTTCTGGTATCAATATCTGACCGGCATGGTCCAGCATACCATTTGTCCCTATGGCATGGTACTGGTTATCTGCCGACACTATACCTGGCCAACATGGGTCCCAGCACATGCATTCTGGTACCAGCACTACCAACACTGTGACCAACATATGCAATTTAGCTAATTGATGAAATTTCATAAATAAGGCAAATGAGGAAACTTTTGATTGCTTTACTGAAATAAGAAATCAGACAACCCTATCCTGATGTTTGAATAAGGAGGAAAGCAACTAGAAAATATATTTAAGGGTTTCAAAGTTAGCAAATTAGTTGAATATTGACCCCCTATCAAAAAGTCACATTGTATGCAGATTACTGAAGATGATGAGTTAATTTCAGTTCAAGACTGACATCATATATCCAAAACTGAAATCAGTTTCTGAACATTAACGAATACCAGAAGGATCAAATAAGAACCTTAAAATCAAAGTGCAAGTAAGATTAGAGCAGCAACAAATTCTACAGAGAAATATGTAGAAGTATTACAGCAGAAACAAACAGAGATCATAACTTAAGTAAATTATGGAAAGAGCATAAAAGAAAGAGACTTAGAGAGAGAGAGAGAGAGAGGAAGGCAAGGTTGACCTAAACTTTTTTCTTCTCATTTCAAAAATAAACAACGTACACTAATTTCATGCAATCCCAGTAGGCCTTTTTTATAAAATCTCTGTGACTTCCCCAAATAAACTAGGACTCTTCAAATTGGAAAATATTCTCCTAAAGAAATCAGCAATCAACCCACTTATTCAACTCCATTCAAGATCCCATAATTAGGATCAAAACTATATCCTATCAACCACCAATTAACTCCAACTTCGACTCCTTAACGAAACAAAGAGGAAGGTTTTGAGCCATGGATCACAGTACTGAAGAATGAAAGACCTAATAGTAAGCCCCTATTCTAATTAAAAAAATAACTTCCTTATACACCCCTACAGTAAAATAAAGACAAAAAACTGAAAATAAAACTAATGCCAAATTATCTAAGTAACCTTAGGCTCACAAATCATGTCCGGTAATTGCACTATGGCTTGGATATAATCCCAAAGACATGATTCTGCATCACGCTTTATGTACCTAGAAAAATCTCAATCAGACACCCTTAGTTCGCTGTTTGCAAAAAAACTGGTTACTCAATATTGGAATCTCTTAACAAAATGACTCCACAAAACTAGATTTGATCCCATGAACATCCCATCACAGTAGCTTTTCTTACCATTCTGAGCTCTAAGAAAAATGGTAATACATAACTATGCCTCCTCAAGTAAATTTCACCGCTAATTAGTTTCAAATCAGTGTCAGTCCATTGTTGAAGAAATTATGCCTTGAAACCCATTAGCAAATTGACTAGTTCATTCATAATAATAGTTCATGAAAAGAAGCGATCACAAACTCCAAACTCAAATTATAAGAGCTTGTTGTTGCACAAAGTCTCATGCTTAAGGACACTAATTAATCCATAGTCCCACTTGGTAAAATAGTGGCAATCACCAGCTGAATTGTCTCTGGTTGCTTTAGAAATCCACTTGTCTTTCCTCAACTTGATAGTGTGATTTTAGTGTTTCTTATTCCAAGGCTGCAGCAGGTCACAGGCACCCAAATCAACATTACAGTTTGTTCCACTTGGTATCTCTGCACCATCCAGTGGTCAAGAGCTATATCCTTTCTTACCCAAGCATCTAAGCCTTTGGCCAAAGAAACCCATCAGGCAGATCCTTTTGGAATTCATCAATCCATTATCACCCTAATAGAATCCAAATACAGTCTTCATTGAAAAAATGACCTCATCAAACTCATGAGTAAAACATGATGCTCGGTCAATTTTATACAAATAGCCAGACAAATTATATCAGTCATTCTTCAATGATTATTCCTCATTTAAATTGAACTTTAAAAATAACTTATGTAGCCATGATATTTATGAGCTCCCAAGCAGATTGTACCACTTACCTGGGTTGTCTTGAGGAACTTGCTGAACTAGTGGGATGCATTTTAACTTTGATGCAAGATTTAAAAAGCTGAAGGTAACTAGAGGTAGACAATGACTATGTAAAAAAGAAAATAATATCTAACGCTATTAGCGAACTCAAATAAGAGAGAAGCCTAGAAAAATCAAAACCATCATTACAATGGAGGCCTCCCTATAGGTATTAAGCAAAATAAGAAATGCAATGAAAAAGATTACCCAAATTTATTTTTGCCACAAATATAAAGATGTCAAATTGATTTCAATTTAACGCAAGATAAGTTCAGTTCATTAGAACCCCTGATAGTCTATGGCAGAAAACTGGCTAGCCACCAACCTGTATAATAACAGTTTTTATAGTAAAATTCATGATACAGCTTCTTACCAACTCCTGTCGAAGTTTATTGTTCTGTTGAACAGCAGCATTCTTCTCCTCAGTCAACCTTGAAATCAAAGCCATTGCCTGAAAATAAAATAAAATAAAAATGGTTACAATGCTATACAACCAGACACAAGTTGGCTAAGCTTTAAACTAGACAGTAGCCAGAATGCTATTATATCATGAGTCTTGTGCATATTCTGACTGAATTGCACCAAATATCAAGGTCATCAAGTCATACACAAACCATAGCTAGTTGGGAGAACGTGTTCAAACTGGACTCACAGAGTAGAGATACTAAAAGAAAACAAATGAAGAGACATGAAGCAATAATGCAAACATGCAGTTCATTTGGTTAAATCACTTTACAACATATACACGAAACTAAGATATCGCACTGCAAAAAAAAAAAAAAAAGAAAGTGCTTTAACATGAAAAAGTAACTTTGAGGTGGTCTATCTCTCTATTGTCTCTTTCGCTATTGTTCTTCAGCAATGTTTCCAAACATAAGACACATATTAACTGTGGCTATATTTTCACATCTCTTTGATTTTACGGTTATCTTTCTTTCTCTATACTTTAATGAGTCATGTGTCATTAAAAAAAAAAAAAAAAAAAGAATATTTTTGAGATATCTCTTAAAAAAAGATTTGGCCCTTAAAGCTGTTTTTGTTCATAAATCGTGCAAGCAGGTGTTTCCCAACAACTCCTTAGGGGAATATCTGGTTTGGTCCCTTCATGATGATGCAGGAAAAGTGTGGAGTGTGGACAAGATACCCAATAAATTATTTTGAAAGTAAAACACTGAACAGCACAAGTAGAAACAAGAGAAACATCGGCAAATCACCAGTACCAATTTCCATAAGGTTTTATAGTCTTTTATGTCCCATATGTTTCATTAAATTTTTAAAAATTCTCTCTCTCCCCCTCATTTGAACATTTTCTTGTTATCATGTCCCATTCATGAATTGATCTTGCATTTGTTTGTCAGAGCATAGACATCTTGAAACTTCGATATATGTCTCACTAAATACTGTAGAATTACTAAAAAAACATGGTAGGGGAAGATAATGCTGCAAGTGATGGTTCCAAAAATGAATGGAACCAGATCAAAAGTCTTTTCAAACATACCATCCGATATCTTATCTTAAAGGCAAAGCTGCTTACATTTTGCTTGTCTAAGACTGGTCATCTCACACCAACATATAAAATTGTTATATGTTTCAGGCTTCATTTTTCACACAATTTACACCATTGCACAAAATATTCCCATCATATATTCAAGTCAGCTTTTTCTTTGAACATCTTCGTGGAAAAATGTGTATATAGAAAACATGAGGATAGTAACTGATATACATGGGAGTGGCACAGCAAATGGGATGGATTCAGGTTGGTTCATACGTGATCCAACCCAACTTGATTATACAGAAAACATGAAGAATGTAATTGAAATACATAGGAGCAACAGTGCAAATGAGCCATATTCAGGTTGGATCATACATGATCCAAACTCAACTTTATAAACAAATTGGGTTGAACGTCTCAAATGTGATGGATAGAAATGTAAGCCGAGCTAGAGGCAAGATATATCTTATAAAAAAGAGATACAATCTAATTGAAACCTAACAGCCTCAATACAAATATGAGAAAAATATTTCCATGTTATGAAATGTGCCCTGCATCCTTAATGAAATATAGTCTTAAAAGACTTGTCAATTCAGACGCATACATGAATCAAACAGCCCTAATCTTCAACTCATTGAATTAGCACTAATCTTTTTTTAAGGACTATATTTTATTCTTTAGTGGTTTCTTCTTATTTAATGTTGTACTGAAACATGCATACTCCACAAGATAAAGATAAAAGGGACCTGTGACCAAAAAAGAGAAAAGAAGATTTGTGTGCCGATTATGTGCTACTGCTAATCATGTTATATATATGTTAAAGTCTGGCTACAGGGAATATGGGCGACAACCTCAGTAGTCAGGCCACACAATCTGTCTAGAATCAAGGTACTAGATAAAGCAAATAAACATGGGCTTAAAAATTAAGACAAAAAAACATACCCACATGATCACAAGAAGATACTGAGATATGATATGAACAACTTGAATGAACAAAGAGTACGATGAGTAAACAAGTCATGAAATGCAACCTATAAGCAAGTCATAAAAAGCAAGTAAAAAACAAAATGAACCCATATCATTGTGAACCTTTTTCATGGCATATTGCATTGATACACCACGATAAAGCCTAAAATCTCACATATCAGATGGTATGAATAGAAAATTTAGTCCTTGCTCCTAATATTTCAAATACAAACACCATAAAGTGGCATTAGTGATGGAGTCCTTTTCCCCTTTCTGCTTCCATCCAAACAATGCCTCATGGGGATTTTAAGTTTTGGTTTGTCTTTCTCTTTTGACCCTATTGTCACCCTTTGATACATAAAAAAAGTAATGTTTCAACTTCAACTCAATTTTCCCAGTTGAAACTACTGTGACATGCTTTCTCACATTTGGTAATATGGTTTCTTCAAAACACCTTCAGGATGAACATTCTTCAACAAAAAAAAAAAGAAAAAAATCCTAGTTAGTTAGCAAGAAGATCATTTATTTCCTAATCTTTTTCATGAAACTAGCTCCTTATAAAAATCATAACATGTTTGTCCACTTCATAAATGATACTGCCTGAGTCATCATTATGACTGTTTCTAAACTTTTAGCCTCACCAGCCCATCCAAGTATCCTCTCTCTCTCTCTCTCTCTGGCAATCCATGACATTAGTTCAAACTTTGATCCCACATTTGAGATTATTCCGATCAATTTTCATCAATGAGTAAGAGTGTAGGACATAATAATTCAGCTCCTCACACAATGATTCCTAAACATATTCACTAGAAGCAAGGAATGCCGTATCGGGCCAAACCGCCCAGTACGGAGCATGCCGAACCGTACCGGTAAGAAACCGAGACAGTTCCAGCGTGAAAAACGGCACATGCCAGTGCCGGAAAAGATAAGAGAGAAAAAGAAGAAAAGAGAGGAAGAAAAAGAGAGAGGAAGAAAAAGAGGGGGGGTCTGCCGGAGAGCCTCCGGCAGGCCATCGTGGCCATCGGGTGGCGTAAACGCCTCCCGCAGCTCCGCGCCCGTATTTTTTTTAAAAAATCTTTTTTTTAAATGAAGCCGGCATAAGATTTGCCGACTTCACTTAAGTGATGCCGACAAACCCAGTGCCGGCTTCATTTAAAAATAAAAAATAAAAAAAATACGAGAAACAGGGGCGAATCGCTTCTGTTTCACGCCGCAGAGCCACAGGGGACATAAACGCTGCTCACGGGCCACGACGGCCGGCCGGAGGCCCTCCGACGGCCCCTCCGGCAGACCCCCTCCCTCTTTTTCTTTCTTCCCTCTCTCTCTCTCTTTCTCTCTTTTTCTTCTCCGGTTTGGCTCCGTTTTCCTTCGTCGGTTCGCCTTGGTTCGAAACGGAACGGAGGCGTGCCGAACCATACCGCCAGCCAATACGGCCGCCGGTACCGGTTCTGCAAATCTTGACTATAAGACTTATTAATTCCATAGACAAACATAGGCCTTGAGAACGTCAAACTCAATCTAATACAGAGATTGATCTTAATCTTGGTTCCATCCTCAAAAACCATTTTCCTAGAACCGGACAATAAACATTAAGAAGACCAACTTCCAACTTCAAAAAAACATTTACAGGGCACTTCTCATAACACAAATACATGCTTGCACAGGAATGAAAAGACGCATAGCATGCATTCTCATTGTATCAATAATCAATAAACTGTTTGTGCAATGTTGTTGACAAAGTTGCACGGTCAAGGCAACAAAATCATAAATCTATTTGATAATATTGTTAGTTAATAAGACTTTTAACTAATCTGTTGAATTCATCCTGCAGAACATATTCAGCTTTTGGATTTATAACCTACTCTAAGCAGTAAATCGAAATAAAAACTAAATCTACTACATCAGGCAGTAACTTCGAATTCTGATAAAAAAATTCTATTGTAACAAAACAAACAGATGCCAGCATAAAAAGTGAAAAACTAAAAAGCTTCCATT
Organism: Elaeis guineensis; assembly: GCF_000442705.2. Classification (NCBI taxonomy): domain Eukaryota; kingdom Viridiplantae; phylum Streptophyta; class Magnoliopsida; order Arecales; family Arecaceae; genus Elaeis; species Elaeis guineensis. The sequence goes on along the minus strand of NC_026004.2, from coordinate 17,979,277 downwards.
TGAAGGTATTTCCCATCCATATCTTCCCAGTTGGCACATGATATCAACAACAGTAGACTATTTCAAAGTATTCTCGGTGCCTGTAAACATGCATGTATGACCATGGAAGACCAACCACTGTACCTTTAATATCTCATGCAAGTAAAGTTAACTCCATTCAGCATTTCATACAGCTATATAATAGTTTGTGAGATAAAGCGTAAGCTCTGAGGCTCGATACCAAATAAAGATTCAGCTGTTTGTTGAATTAAAAACATGCAGATGCAACCGGATTCTAGTAGGATCAAAAAGAATAGATAAAACAGCATAAGATTACAATTATCCCTTCCTTGACCCAAAAGTCCAACAAAAGCAGTAGTTTCTATTTTCTAAGTTATAACAGGCCTACAGGATTCAAAAATCAACAAAGAGTCCACAGTTTGGTACATATTTTACGTATGATCTCCACAAAGACTCACCTCTGAAGATTTTTCTTGCAGCTCACTCTCCTCCCTCGATGCCTGCAACATTTACACAGTCAAGTAATTTACCCCCCTTCTTTTTGAAGATAGCCCAAAAATTTTAACAAAAAAAAAAAAAGGATCCATGAGCCGAAGATTCCAAAAACTCACAGCAGAAACAAATTCTCTGGTAGTCATGTTTGCGTTGTCCGATATGGAAGGCCTAGGTGATGAACCCTCCTCGGATTCCTCAGGGACCGGTGAAGGTGGCTGAGGTGGTGACACATATACAACCCTCAATTTGACCTCCTCCACCATATTACCAGACTCTTTAGAGAACTAAACAAAAACCCAACTCCACGCATCAATATCTAGATTGGATTCCAGAAAGACCACACAGTTTCTACTTTCTATCTGATTAGTTTCAGAGAATACAAAATAAAGAGAAAAGGAGGCACCATTTCTGGGGTGATATCCTTTACGGTTGCACCAGGACTCGCGACAACACTCTGAACTAAAAATTTGTCCTTGCATTGCATGTCAGGAGGAGCCTCCCGCTGTGCTTGCATTGTAACTGAAGCAAAAAAGTGACGATGATGACAGCAATCAATTACATATATCCAAAAAATCTGAAGATTCTCCAAGAAAAAAAAAAAAAGAAACATGAGCAGATTTTGGGATGAAATTCATACCAATGACATCGCATGTTTGTCGAGGCAATATAATTCCAGTGTTGGGCCGCACGCAATACTTCTTCGGGCTCGTGGTCTTGACCTAAAAAAAGAACAGCATTACCACCGGCAGATATTCAATAAAAATCACAAAAAAAAAAGGTGAAAAAAATAAAGCTTCTTTTTTTCTTTTTCCAGGATTTCAAAGAATCTGCCTTCAAGGTTAAAAAAATTCTCACAAATGATTAGAGGTTAATACCTTGAAAGCAATGTAGTCATCGGTCTTGTTGAATAGCTGAAGAGAGCACGAGATCTGCTTCTTTAATTCGACTGCACAAACCGAACCAACCACAGAAAAGATCAAGAAAACTTAGAAATAATCGAAACCCTAGGAAAGATTTGGATCGAACAGAATTTGAGAGGGCATCGAGATGAACGGAAGAGGGGGATAAGAGAGTTACAGGGGAATTTGAGCTCCAGGGGGTCGACGCCAAGCAGCTCGCGGGCGCTCATGATCTCAAGATCGGATGCTGGCTTTAGGCTTTCGGCGCCGGGGAGGCGGAGAGATAGAGAGAGAGAGAGAGAGAGAGAGAGAGAGAGAAGAGGAGGAGGAGGAGGAGGGCGAAGGAATCGCGGCAGGTGGGGGGAGGCGGGCGAGCCGAGAGAGGTAGGAATCCGGTTTTATAGCAGGAGGAAGTTGGGTATTTTTGGGTGTCGGGGAGGGGGTGGTGGAACTGGTGGGGTTCAAATGCGGGAACCGAAGGCTCCGCAGCCTTTTTTTTTTGTTCTTTCTTTTTTCAGGTCTTTTCCATCTTTATATTACGCTCTAGATGGCAGGTACATTGGCACATCATGTTACAAGTGGCAATGGAGTTATATAAGTTCACGTTGTAACAAAGCTGTCAGGTGTTTGGACTGCGTTTGGATTGGGACCAGAGAGGTAAGCATTTTGCCATCCGCTAGTTATCATCGAGGGTTCATTTTTTATAAATAAAAAATTTATCTAAAATTTTATATTTTTTAAATAAATATTTTTAAATAATATTTATAAAAAATAATTTATTTATATTTTTTTTACGTATAAAAAATAACTTCAAAATTTTTTATCCATATTTTTTTATTATTTTTTTAATAAAAAATTAAAATTTATCCATATTTTTCATACTATCTTTTATATTTTTATTTGAAGAAGATCGCTACCCCCTAGGGATCATGACTCGAACTCGGTTCGACCGAGCTACCACCATAGTGATAGATAATTCAGTTATTGGGATGAAGGACGTGTTGAAAATAAGGATCGAATATTTTAAAAATAAAATTAAATATTTATTTTACTGATCGATGGAAAAATGATTTAGCCACCATCTTGATGGATAAAATTTTCTCATATTTCATTGATAAATATTATGTATGAAAAAATAATTTATTCATCTTGAAAAATGTAAGAATATACGTAAATTGATAATGAGAAATTTGATCAACTTTTTCATAATATTGACCCACAAAAGAGTGGACCTTAAAAAAAAAATTGAGAATTTGAGTTATGATATGATGGTTCTAAAAATTTTAATCAGTCTGTCCTAATTGAGCCAATCTTGGTCAAATTTTGGCCTGATCAATTTTAATTTGATATTAATTATAAACTCTAAGATTAAGATTGACTTGTTTATCAATATTTCAAGCTCACTCTAAATTTAACTTTAAATCAAGCAAAAATAAGCCTAAGTAATCAACTTGATAATCATAATTTGAGTTGAAATCAATTCACTTTTAAATCAAGCTTAGTTCAAGCGTGAATTTGAGTTTGAATTCAAAAGCATAACATCAAGTCATAAAAACTAGTGATGTCATCTTACCAAAAACGAAAAAACTAGTGATGTCAAAAAGTTTTAGTACACGACTACATTGAGTATCAGTAGTAAGACGTGAAAGAATGAGAGGGCAATGATCCCATGAGTTGTCTTCAATGTCCGTTTCATCTTGACGATCTTTTGTATGTGGGAATTACCTAACTTTGTTGTACTAAGTATGCATATCTTCTTTGAAACTGACAAACACAAGTTGGTATATTTATTAAGGTTTCTTTGCACTCTATAATTAAAATAAAAATCTGAATAAATGATGGCTAAACTTTGATACTTATAATTGATAAGTATTTGAGTTCAAAAAATATTGTCTTGCATCATAGTCCCACATTTCAGCCGAGCTTACTTTTCAATCATACCACATTGGCTGCATATAATTTGAATTGGATATTTTCATTTTAGACTTTAGAGAAAAGTTGAAGAAGATGTAAACCCTTTGTATCTAGAGAGAGACTAACTTATTCTATTTTTACACAATATGTGAAATAGTTTTGTTGGGACAATCAGATTTGCTCCTTCCGATTCTATGTCGGCTTCTATATTCGAGAACGATCTTCTGTTTCATACCTATATAAGAAGAGCCAAGATATCCTAAAAGGAGAGGTTGTGGAAGGAAAAAAATTTTCAAAATTCAGCTCTCATTAGAGTCATCTAGCCGAAATAGAATCATTATCACCGAACCAAAGTTATCTGACTAAAACAGAGTCATCATGGCTCAACTTGAGTCATCATAGCTGAAGCAACATCTTCATGACCAACCGACCATCTTCATGTCATGACCGACCGACCATCTTCATATCATGGCCGACCGACCATCTTCATATCATGACCGACTGACCATCTTCATGTCATGGCCGACTGACCATCTTCATAGCATAACCGACTGACCATTTTCATGTCATGACCGACTGACCATCTTCATGACCAAACCAGCATCATAAGGGCCAACTGTCAAACAACCGACTGCCAACTGTCAAACGACCGACTATCAAATATATAATCACGATACTACAATCATGGAAAATAACTACATGCTACGATCGTTAGTGGATATAAATTAACTTCATGATTATGATCCGATAATCGGGGTAACTACCCCTTAGTGCTATAAAAAATAAAACCACATGCTCGACGATTACACTTGAATTACCTATAAAGAGGAAGTAAGGGAACAGGCAGGGGATAAAATACTTCTGGACAAACATTCCACTACTTTCTATATTCAACTTACTGTTGGTCTACTCTCCATTGACTTAGGTATCGGAGGATCTCTGTCGAACACAATTTTGATCAATGAACTTTTTTTTTGTAGATAGCTCTTCACTAGCATCAGGTGCTTTAGAGAATTGGCTGCAACAAGTTCATTATTTGCTTATCATGAGCCTCTCTGTCAAGATTTCAGTAGTTGAAGTAGTTATGATAATGTAATTGTGAAATAGTTAACATATGGCTTTTGCAATATAATATCTTTCTCTTGGTATATTCCTTTGCATATTGTATTATACGAGAGTCTTTAGTATATGATGATCCATCTAAAATTAAGAGTGATGTAGGTGAAAATGATGAGATTATCATATTTGATTGCACCATAATAATCTTATATGGTAGTGATCTCAAATCATCCTCACTTCTCAAATTATCATCTAACCCAATGATGGGATATTCGTGAGGTCGGAAATCTAATATCATCCACAAGTAATAACCTTAAGCTAAAATTAAAGAACAAAATTATCTCTTAAGTTCATTATTTGCTTATCATGAGCCTCGCTGTCAAGATTTCAGTAGTTGAAGTAGTTATGGTAATGTAATTGTGAAATAGTTAACATATGGCTTTTGCAATATAATATCTTTCTCTTGGTATATTCCTTTGTATATTGTATTATATGAGGATCTTTAGTATATGATGATCCATCTAAAATTAAGAGTGATGTAGGTGAAGATGATGAGATTATCATATTTAATTATACCATAATAATCTTATATGGTAGTGATCTCAAATCATCCTCACTTCTCAAATCATCATCTAACCCAATGATGGGATATTCGTGAGGTCGGAAATCTAATATCATCCACAAGTAATAATCTTAAGCTAAAATTAAAGAACAAAAATATCTCTTAATTTAGCCAAAAAAAGGTATATCAATATACCATTAATATGTTATATAAATATTATATATATGATATTATATTATATTTATGACATAATATAATATAATATATATTATAATATATTATTAATCATATTATTGTCACATTATGGTTCAATAATAATTTTAAATTGAAGTAGAAATATCTTATCATACTTTATATCTATATAATAAAAGTATTTAATATATTTTTATTCATCTTATTTTATTCATATTAATAAATAATATATATTATAAGTATAAATAAAAATATTAATTTTATAATATTAATTAATATTTTATAGAATTAATAAATATATATTTTATAAAATATATTAATTATTAATATATTAATATTTTATTATAATATATTTTATATGATTAATAAATATATTTTTATAAAATATATCATGGATAGTTTTGGTATTATATGATCAATAATCTTAAATTCTCATATCAAATACTACTTTATCACGGATTCAGCCTATGGGTAGATCAAATCCATGCGGCGTCCCGATGTCACCTGTACAAAGGAGCCAGCGAACGCGCACTAAGGTAAAGCATATAAAAGATATAAGAAAAGGCAATGCAATACACTCAAATATGAAACTGTAAAACTAATACTTTCATTAATAAAATTAAAAGATTACAAGCCCATGCAATCGCTACTCAGACTATAATTAGGGGCTCAGGAGGCAGGAGAAGCAATAATAGATACCGCAAGAATCTCCAAGAAAATCGATCCACTAGATTATTCTCACCCACCCTCTCAATACTATATAAATAGGGCATCTACCCAAATCCCACCCAGGGGCTTCCAAAGTATCAAGTAGCATTGCATTTTTATGGCCCACTATTGGAAGCCCCGACATAAAAAAAACATCCCAAAATCCACCCCAAAACAAGAAAAAATGGCCCAGTGATAGTTGCTCGTGCTTTCTAATTACAAAATATATACAAAACTGTATCAAAGGCCATTGCCAAACAAAGTGTAAGGCAAAATAGCCCTAATAGACTCCTACACTTGATCAAGTCGATGTCCTCGTCGATGTTGTATGCTTGGATCCAATCCTCCTTGTGCCGCAGCGAGCCCTCATGATTCCCAGCTTACTTCTAACTCTGGAAGTCCTTTCCACTTCATGAAGTGCTAGTTCTATTTTGCACCATTGGGTAGGACTTGAACTCTATCTACCAGAATGCTATCAACTCGTCTCTCCAAGGATGTAGAAGTAAGGATTGGATGGCTTGACATGTTCCTTATGGGATCTACTTGGTCGGCATAGTATGGCTTGAGGCAATTTTCATGGAATACTGGATGTACTTTGAGTCATGTGAGAAGTTACACCTGGTAGGATACATTCCTACCCTCCCTTTAGCAACTCATCAAGTTGTTTCCGGAGGTCGGCAAGCTCCGATGGGGCCATGCGATAGGGAGGACGAGTAGGGCTTTTTGCCCTTGGCTTTAGCTCGATCTTATGGTCCACCATCCATCTGAGCGGCAAAGTCTTACATATTGTTTGGATTAGCCCTCATAAGGGAAAGGAAGGAAAGGGGAGGAAAGGGAGGGGGAACATCATCTTTGTTTGGATAGCCCTCATAAGGAAAAGGAAAGAAGATTAAAAGCCCATTGTACCCTAATTTTATTTTAAGATCTATGGTATTTTTATCTTTTAATTTGTCACATGTTCCTTTCCCTCCCGATTCCCTTAAATTGAAAAAATTAGAAAACTAGTTTAATGGAGGGAAAGGGAGGGAGAAAGGTATCCCTCTCTTTCTCTCTCCCTCCTTTAAAAATTAATATCCAAACAAGGAAAAGGGAATCCCTCCCTTTCCTTTCCCTCTGAATCCCTCAATTCAAATAAAGTGTTAGGCAACTCAGGAGGCATCACATCCTTAAACTCGTGCAGGACTTTCAAGACCCTAGGAGGGAAGGAACCCATGTTCTTTGGTTTCATTTTCAATTTCAAGATAGCCACATATGTTAGTTCCCCCCTCCTTATTCCCCTCTTTAGTTGAAGAGAAGAGATTTGGTGCATCCCTTCTTGAGTTTGCCAAGCCACAGGGACAACACAGGGAGACTCATCTCCCATCACGCACAAGGCATCTAAAAATGGCATGGGCACCACCTTGGCAGCCTGAAGAAAATCCATGCCTAGGATGACTTGGAAGTCATCCTAGGGGTATGGCTATGAAATTGGTCTTTCCACTCTAAGTTCCGACCAGAATAGACACACCCCTTGCAAGTCCAACAATGGGCTATGCTTTCAAGTTCACTGCCTTCATCCTGTTGGAGTCCCTCTCTAGCTTCAACCCAAGGTGGGTAACTTCACGTGCGGCTTCAACAGCTGCTGTTGCTTCAACTGTTGCTGCTGTGGCTTGGATAGTTTGGACTGCTCCTCTACTTGACTGTTGATGGCATTCAGCATTCTAAGGGAACCTATGTGAGGGTCCTCAATCTACTTCTCCTCATCATCGTTAGTTTTGATATTATATGACCAATAATTTTGAATTCTCGTACCAAACAAGTTATTCATAGATATTTGAAAATCTTTAATCACTGAATCATATTCTGCTAAATATATTTTAATCGTTGGACTATGGAGATCAAATCATTATAAGATTCGGATCATCGATGATCTTAGATTATAATGATGCTTTCATTTGGATTATTAAATATTATTTAAAAAAATTAAATGGTGCTATTGTATAGAAATAATAGAATTAATGTAACTGGTATCAGTATTTTTTAGTGGAACGACCTGTAGCCGGTTTGAGACTATTTTCAACCAAGAGACTGTACGTTTTTTGCCGTCTTTGGATGACGCTGGCTATGCGGCCGGATCCATCCGTTTGCGTCCACCCTTTGCGCCCACCCTGGGGGTTTACGAGGGGACGGGTGGAGGAAGTTGGCAGCTTTCTTTCGGTTAAAGAAGAGTAGTCGAGGGAGGGAGAGCCATGGTGGTGGTGGATCTGGGGGAGTTCTCGGAGGAGGGGTTTGATCCGAAGCGATGGATCAACGCGGCGCTGGAGTCGCGGCACCCCCAGGATCCTCTCGATCGCTTCCTCTCCGATCTCGAGGAGAACCTCCGCGCCGCCTCCGAGAAGATCGCCGACGCCCTCGAGCGCGAGAGCGCCGACGCCCTCCGCCGCGTCCCCCTCGCCTGCCGTGACGTCGTCCGCCTCCGCGACGACGCCCTCGCCCTCCGCTCCATCATCTCCTCCATCCTCCTTAAGCTCAAGAAGGTCCCTCCTTCCTTTCTTGCTGTTCTAACCGAATACAACCAATTCTGTAGTCTGTAAATCTTAAAAATTGGTAGCTGAATTTCAGATTTCAATTAAGTTTCTCAAACCCAAAGAAATCCGGTCAATTTGTGCGGGTATTTTGGAAATTTGACTTTTTGATGAGTTTGGCGTCGATTCTGTTCTTACTTGGTTCGATTTATCTCTAGATTACTGAGCGCCCATATATGTTTGCGAGTATTTTATTGGGAAAGTTCAGTTTTTTAGTATAAATGCCAATCGATCTATAGCTGCTGCCTCGCCAAAATGGATGCCGTGAAGTGGAGAATGCAATTCCTTGGTCAAAAGCTGATTTTGATAGCTTTGTTAGGATTCATAATTTGATTAAATTTCAGTTATTTGTGTTAGGTTCAATTTTTTTCCTTTGATAATTTCGGATTTAAGTAGTGTTTTTTTGATTTTTTTTAAATTAGTCTTATTTTGTCTTAACTATCTCTACTGTATGCTGATATGTTGACTCAAAAATTTACATTTGGGAGAGCTAGATTGTAGTGTAAATGAGTTTTAATGGTAGACCATGGGCATATTAGCTGGATATATAGGTGGTATTGTTAGAACTGACTCTCTGAAGCAGAAATACTAATTTTTTGTTAAAATGTTAAGTTGTCAGCTTCAATGGTTCCAATAATTTGTGTGTTCTTTCATGGAAATATAAATTCTACATATGCTAGTATATGGAATCTGGTCAGAGTCCAGTTAGAGCTTAAAAGGAATCTACTGGCAGGCCAGGGAAACAGTTGCTGAATCTGTAGCAGCTTTCATTAGAATTCATGTTATGAGTTTGTTAAACTAATTTAGTGAAGGCAGATATATGTGCTCTCATGTAAATCTTTAACTAAAATCTTCAATTTATATCTTAATAGGTTATATCTAAATTTACTGGGTTCCAGGAATTCAACTTGATCTGGCTACAATTTTATATATAACTTGTGGTGGAGTTCTTTTTTTTTTTTTTTAATTTTAATATTTGTTTTCAGTTGGAGGGGGGAGGTTGGTTTGTTGATAACTAGAGGACTATCTCTGCAAAGTTTGATCATTGTTTAAGCGGACTTTGATTGGCAGGCTGAGGGCACATCTGCAGAATCTATAGCTGCTCTTGCTAAAATTGACACTGTCAAACAGCGAATGGAAGCAGCATATGAGACGTTGCAGGTATGAGCTATTTGGTTACTTGGTGTGCCAGAAGAATTACCAAATCAGCTATTCAAATGCCATCAGTACAGAGTTGTTAATTAGCATTTTTTTTTTCTAACTTTCTTGTGGAAATACAGGATGCAGCAGGCTTGACTCAGTTGAGTGCAAGTGTCGAGGATGTTTTTGCAAGTGGAGATCTTCCACGGGCAGCAGAAACCTTGGCCAACATGAGGCATTGCTTATCAGCTGTTGGAGAGGTAGGTAACTGTCCTTTTCCCTTTTGCATATTCTATGCTACTGTTAAACTGAAGGTATTTCTTCGTCAAATTATGTTTGTTTGGGGGGAAAAAAAACTGTGCTCGCAGGTTGCAGAATTTGCTAATGTGAGAAAGCAGCTCGAAGTATTAGAAGACAGGCTGGAAGAAATGGTCCAACCTCGTCTGTCAGATGCTCTTTCAAATCGAAAGGTTTTTATATTCATTCTTAAATCAATTTTATGTGCTTGAACTGCTTGATTTCTCTAGAACATTTGTTTATTCTTGCTTCCATAGCATCATGGCTCGTATTTAGCTGCTCTTTGCACTATTATATCAAGGTTGATGATGTTCAAGATTTACGGCGAATACTTATTCGTATTGGGAGGTTCAAATCATTAGAGCTGCAGTATACAAAAATGCACATCAAACCTTTAAAGATACTTTGGGAAGACTTTGACTCAAGACGGCGAACTAGCAAGCTTGAGATGGAAAGACATGGTGATAACTCAACCTCTGTTTCTTTCTCTAGCTGGTTACCGAGTTTCTATGATGAGGTTCTACTTTACCTTGAACAAGAATGGAAGTGGTATGTTATTTATTTTCCTTTTACTCTTTTACTTTGTGAAATTGCAGTATTTGTTTTTGGAATTTAGTATATGTAAAAAAATGTCATGTGCCAACAATTTCAAGTGATATGCATGTTATTCACTATGCATGGCTAAACCCAGTTCTAGGAGGTAATTTAACTGATTTTTTTGGTTAGCTAAACTTCTTTGGAATTAATGTTGTGAACTTCAAGGAACAACAAAAATTAACATATCTTTTGGGTGTTCTTTTTCTGATTGTCCACATCAGTGATTTCTGATGTCTGAACTAAAATAGATAAAGACTGGGATTGCTCTCTTAAAATTCAGTCGATTTTTTGACTGCCAAACCAAGATTGTTTAGTTAATGACATCGTTTACTAAATCAAAAAATCAGTAAAGAGGTTTCTTTAACTGTCCTACATCAGTTTGGTATTATAGCTTCTGTTAGGCTTTGTTTCAATCAATTGCGGTTGATCGATAATCAAAGGCGAGCACTCATATTATTTCATAAATGGAGAAAAGGTACAACCAAATAGACCAAAATTTGACGTGCATCAAGAAGCATGGTAACAAAGGAGACATGCCATTACATTTCAAACCACAATGTTTTTCTTTTTTCTTTTTTCTTTTTAAAGAATGAGCATGTGAGCTTGTATGTGATAGCAGTACTAACAAGATCTGGACATCGAGATCTTGCAGAAGAGTTGGATTCAAGTTTAAAAAGCATCCTAGTTCGTATATCTTTTGTTCTGTGGCATTAGCTTCTTACTGCTTGGTTTGTTTTCTGTCATGTAAGAATTCTTCGTAGCAGCATTAATGATGCAAAGAAAGAGGTCGTCCTCAATAAAGTCATTTTTGGGAGAAAACCTTAATAAAGTCAATAGATGATAAACTTATTGTAGATATTTTCATGGATCAAAATTGTGGTCAAATAAACAAGGTCAAACTATGATTATTGGCAAAATAGGTACCTTTTAAAATGTTATGATATTAACTTGAAAGAACCATGACAGTAGTATGGGCACTCTAACATGAAAATTCCCTTTCGTAGGAGCATGGAGTATAGGTACTGCGATTGCATACCTATTCATGCCAAATCATGCAAAGTGTTGGTATTAAGATCTTAAATGTCATGTACCTTTGTCATGCCGACTTCAAATTGCACAGGAGCGTGCCTTGCCATGTCATGCCCGGAAAACATGGCACACGTGCACTTGACAGGTGTGTGCCAGTGCCACTAAGGCATTGGCAGAATATGTTGCTGTCCATGCCAGCCAGAAAGGTTGGCACTGTAATGCTAGGTTCGTATGGCTTCATATAGTAAGCATACAATATTCCATGTCAAGCCCTGCCCAACGTAAGTATCATCCATATTATCAGACCTATCTTTCCTTTTTCTTGACAACAATAAAGATGCTCTTTATGTTACATGTATTATAAATCTTAGTTACCAATAGCAAGTCATACATGCATTCTAAATCTTACCTATAGCAGGAGCGGTTATGGGAGTGGGGATGGCGATCTCTCTCTCTCTCTCTCTCCCCCCCCCTCCAAAAAAGAAGAAGAAGAAGAAGTGGCAATTAGGAATTGGGTGAGGGAGCAAGTTTCCTGAGAGATTTCAAAGCAGATATGACACACTAATAGAAGTTTCTTCCAACTAAGTTCTAAAGCGACATGGAATTCTTTTTTATTTGGCTATAAATGACTGTTAGTTCATTATCTTGTTGTGCTGCAGAAGATTTTATCCATTTTTTTTTTTAAACATTTCTATTGTACATGATTAACTCAAGGTATATTTTTTACAGGTCAAGATTTTATCTTGGATGTTTTGATAATTGTTTCTGCTGCTACTGCTAGAGTCACAAACACACCTACACACACAAAATAAAGTTATTCAATTTCTGACATCATGAACGCACACACAATTTTATGACAAGGAACTCATCTGTAGTTTTTTCTTCCTCCCATCTCAAAGTATGCTTAAACACAAAATAATCCTCACCTGCTGCTGTTAATGCTATGCTCTAACTGAGATTATACTTGCAGGTGCATGAATGCTTTACCTGATGATTACAAGTCTCTTGTTCCAAAACTACTGATTGACACTATGTCTGAATTGGGTGCCAGTTTTGTTTCTCGTGTCAATCTTGCAACTGGAGATGTTGTTCCTGAAACCAAAACATTGACAAAAGGTTACATTATCAAAGTTCATTTTTTCTAACAATGATAGTCTTAGACCACCTCTGCTTGGGTTCTTTGTTTAGTTGCTGGCAGTACCTTTTCTTATTCCATATGTTTCTAATTCATTCCCCTGTTCATGGTTCATATATAGATTAGCCTGACCACTTCTGTTATTTTTTGTTCTTTTCCACCGAGATTCTTATCCCATGTTAGATTCTTTTCATTTATAAAACATGATTTACTCTCATGGACAGTTAGAGTGTCAAGTGCCAAATTGAACTGACAAGTTGAACCTAATATTGCATTCTCTTTTATTTTTAAAAAATTATTTATTGAGAGAGAAGAAAAAAAGGATAACCATAATGCTGCTAGGAGGTTCGACCTATGTATATTGATGATGCATAATGCAGTTTAATCTGGTGGCTGGTGGTGCTTCACCTAGAGACGGAGGCTAGTTGCATAGTAATTCCATGCACAAATTCCATCTCTGGAATCTGTGTATCTCGGAACCCTTTGTCTTTTTTTGCCCTTGTCAATCTACATACTGACACTGACCTTGATATACCGACTTTTTTTTTCCTGTTTTAATTTATGCTATCAACTTGTTATTTTATCTACAAATGCAGGCATAATGGACATTTTGTCTGGAGACATACCAAAGGGTACTAGGATACAAAACAAGCATCTTGAGACACTAATTGAGCTGCATAACGTGACCGTCTCTTTTGCAAGGAATATTCAACACTTATTTTCGGATACTGATATTCAAGTTCTACTGAGTACACTAAAGGCTGTCTATTCTCCTTTTGAAACATTTAAGTCGAGGTGCATACTTTAAGCTTTACTGTGGTGCCTTGGTTTATTGGTATAAAGCTATGTAATCAATCAATAACTACTGGATAATAACTTACCAGTACAAACTTGGTGGTTGTCTAGGTATGGTCAGATGGAGCGTGCTATCCTTTCTTCTGAGATCACAGGGATAGATATCCGTGGAGCTGTCGCCCGTGGTGTGGGTGCACAGGGTATAGAACTCAGTGAAACTGTTCGGAGGATGGAGGAATCTATCCCCCAAGTCATGGTGTTCCTTGAAGCAGCTGTTGAAAGATGCATTAGTTTTACTGGTGGTTCTGAAGCTGATGAACTTATAGTGGCCCTTGATGAGATCATGCTACAGTACATTTCGAATCTGCAAGATACCCTGAAGTCACTTAGATCTGTATGCGGAGTGGATAATACCATACAAGGTGATGGTCCTAAGAAGGATGCAGGATTGGACAAAAGAGAAGGAGCACGCATAGTGGATATGGTTTCTGAAGAGGAGGAGTGGTCTATTGTCCAAGGTGCTTTGCAAATTCTTACTGTTGCAGATTGCCTAACCAGCAGAGCATCAGTTTTTGAAGCTTCTTTAAGGGCTACCCTGGCTAGAATTGGGACGAGTTTATCTCTTTCGGTGTTTGGCTCAAATTTGGACCAATCCCGTGCAGTTGCTGATGATGAGAGTGGCGAAGCCACTCTTCCAGGAAGGGCAGCACTAGATGTGGCAGCTTTGCGTCTTACTGATGCTCCTGAGAAAGCTAGGAAGCTTTTTAATCTCTTAGAGCAGGTATAAATTACTTTTCTCTGACAATATTTGCTATTCATGTTCTGGGTTTCGCCGTCAAATGGAAGCTTTTATCTACTTTCTCCTGCAATTCAGCTGTCAATTTTACTAAAAACAACATCCAAAAAACAATTTTAATGTTGCCACCTGCTGTTGACATAAAATCCTGGTTTCAAGTATTGGTCCATGCTGGTCTAACCCCGCTGGCGCATATCATGTCAGGCCAGTCTTAGCAATCAACACTGGGTTGCGACAGCATCTACTGAGGCCACTTTTTTTTTTTTTTCTTTTTTCAAACTGAAAAAGGGATGCTGGCACATATCATGTCAGTCCAGTCTCAGCATCCAACACTGGGTTGCCACAGCAGCTATTGAAGTTACTTTTTTTTTTAAAAAAGTGAAGAAGGAATTTTAGCTCTTTCTTGTTGCTACAGCATCTATTCAAGTCATTCCTTTGAAAAAAGGGTTTAATTGAAGATGGGATTTTAGCTCTTTCTTGTTGTCACAGGATCTATTCAAGTCACTTTTTTGTATTAAAAAAAAGGAAAAAGGGATTTTGAGTTCTTTCTTCTTCTTCTTCTTCTTCTTCTTCTTTATTCAAGTCATTCCCTTTGAAAAAAGGGTTTAATTGAAGAAGGGATTTTAGCTCTTTCTTGTTGCCACAGCATATATTCAAGTCACCTTTTTTGTTAAAAGAAAAGGGAAAAAGGGACTTCTTCTGGCACGTATCATGTCAGGCCAGTCTCAGCATCCAACACTGGGTTGCCACAGCATCTATTCAAGTCACTTCTTTTTTTTTTTCTTCCCAAATTGAAGAAGGGATTTTAGCTCTTTCTTGTTGCAGCAACATCTATTCAAGTCACTTTTTCTTTAA
This sequence comes from Elaeis guineensis, assembly GCF_000442705.2. Classification (NCBI taxonomy): domain Eukaryota; kingdom Viridiplantae; phylum Streptophyta; class Magnoliopsida; order Arecales; family Arecaceae; genus Elaeis; species Elaeis guineensis. Next base: position 17,964,240 of record NC_026004.2, on the reverse strand, counting down.
TTGAAAAAGGGGTTTAATTGAAGGAGAGATTTTAGCTCCTCCTCCTCCTCCTTCTTCATCATCTTCTTCAAGCCATCTGGCATATGGGTGCTCCACTAACCTAGATATGCATAGCATTTCAGGTCATGAAGTCAGACAGAAAATTGTGGTGTCCTTGGATGATGGGGCATTGTAAGCCTCCTTAAAATTTTGCATCAAGAAACATGATCCTCCAACCTCCATATATGGTATACAATAGTTAATGTAGAAGGTGGTTACATGTCTTGTTTCTTTAGGGCTAATGGGATCTCCAATCTTTACTTCTATTGCTGTCCCTCCTATCCCTTCGGTACTGTGGAGTGCAGCTTGCCATGTTATTGTTTGAGAGCTATTGCCTTGGTATGCTATCTAGGTATGGCATAATGGGTTACCGTTGCATCCCTTAGGGATCCATTTGGTTGGCTAGACATGATACTATGGAATATATTGTAATGCACTATTTTTGGAGTTAAGCATCATTAAATACAAAATCTGTATAGTATAATCTACCCAATACATGAGAAAGTTCTAGCATCTAAAACAGATTACAGTCCACTAATTCATATTGCAAAGCACATCCTAAGCCTGGCCATGTTTCTTGACATGATTTATCAGCAAAAAACTTATTCTGCTGCATGGAGGTAATCTTTTCATATTAACAGACGTAAAGGAAGGTGCATCTCTTTCTGAGCAAAGCATATAATTCTGCGACTGCAGTTGCACCCAAGACTGGAAGAGCCAGGTGGTTATGGCATGTTTAAGAAACATGTTTAAGGCATTTAATATCAGCAATATGAATTGTAGAGTCTGGACAGTATAAAAGTTGAAATTGCTGTATTAGATGACTCTTTTTTTATCTGCTACCACATCACACAGAACCATACACTGAACACATATTTCTTCTAACGACATTATTTAGCTTGCAACATGAAAGAACCGTCTTTACCTGTATGTTGTCTCTTTTACTTCTATCTGTCATTTGTGTGTTTCTCTTTCTTATAATCCTGTTGTTATGTGCAAACAAAAGACCTGCCCATGTCTACCCATATCCCTGCATTGTCCTTTTGAGCTGACATTTTGTTCCTTAATTACTTAAAAAAGAAATGCAATACGAACAATTCTTTTTAGGCTATTCTTCAATAGTAATTTTCCTTCACTTTTCTGCAGTCAAAAGATCCACGGTTCCATGCGCTTCCTCTTGCATCACAAAGAGTGGCAGCATTTTCAGACACAGTAAATGAGCTTGTTTATGACGTTCTTATATCAAAAGTACGACAACGTTTGAATGATGTATCTCGGATGCCAATTTGGTCTTCTGTGGAGGAACCAAGTGCTCTTCCCCTCCCAAGTTTTAGTGCCTACCCACAAGCTTATGTGACCAGCATTGGGGAATATCTTCTTACTTTACCCCAACAACTGGAGCCATTGGCTGAGGGCATTTCTAGCAGTGAGGCTGGCACTGAAGAGGCCCAGTTTTTTGCTAGTGAATGGATGTTTAAGGTAATTAAAAAAAAAAAAATCAACCTATGGTTCTTGGTAACATTCTTTTCAGTGAATTTGGTTTTGGCATTTGAAATATATGTGCCATTGCTAGAAATGGATATTCTTGGAACATTGATTTAGGAATTTGAAATATATGCACCATTGGTAGCAATGGATATTCTTGGAATATTGATTTATAGAATTATTTTTTTCCCCCATATGTTGCTTTTTCTTTGATTTGTTTTCTATTTTCTGTTAAGTCCATAGCATGACTTTGTTTAGATTGGTAAAATCATATGCCACATTTAGTATTTGGCTATATTGTTTGAGCAAGCACCTCTATCACCCAGTTCACTAATATACATTATTATTGTTGCTGCTGCTGCGTGTTGTATATAGTTTTCATTTTTTCCTTCTTTCTATGATATGTAGGTAGCTGAGGGTGCTACTGCTCTTTTCATGGAGCAGCTACGGGGAATTCAGTATATCACTGACCGAGGTGCACAACAGCTCTCAGCTGATATAGAATATTTGAGTAATGTGCTCTCGGCACTCTCAATGCCCATCCCTCCATTCTTGACAACGTTTCACACCTGCCTCTCAACTCCAAGAGATCAGATTCGTGATCTCCTCAAATCAGATGGAAACCAGCTTGACCTCCCAACTGCCCATCTTGTGTGCAAGATTCGCCGCATTGCTTTAGATCAATAAAAGAAGGGGATAATTTGTGTTATTTCAGCTTTTGTTATTTTTTCTGTCATCTAAATGGTTCTTCGTTCCTGAAAGAATGTGCTCCGTAAATGTTCACTGCATTTCACGCTTTTCACCTAGGACAACCAGATTTTCCAAGGACATACCAATATATTTTCATTTTTGGCTATGAGAGAAGTTTAAATTACTTATAAATTTTCCTTTCTCGCTCGACTCCTATTTGTTCAGTGCAAATTTAAACTAAAGGTTGATATTAGCAATGAAGTGAAAGTGTGAACTGCTGAATAAGCCTAGGGTTGCTGCTGCTACCGCAAGAGATAAATTTGCAGCTTCCTCTTGGAAAGTGAGAGCTTATTTCCCTTGCTATCTCATAGAAAGGCAAATGAGTTGTTAAAATTAGTGATTGCTGATTGCTTTTTTTCTTTATTAATAATTGCTGTCTTTGTAAATCTCAATGCATTTTCTTTGCCCTTGCACATGCTTGCTTCCGTATGAGGCGAGAAAAGTAAAAAAGAAACTGCATCACACGAGACCGTCATCCTAAGGGATCAGAAATTATTGGAGCTTCTGTAATCGCATGCATGCATTCTCTCATGATTAATGTTAACACAGGTATGTATAAGAAGTGAAAAGAGAAAATCTCCTGCACAACGGTCCAATCAACCTGAAAGTCTTGATCAAGATCTAAGGGAACAAGTTTAAACTCTTGCGATTAACTTCTTATGTGTTAACCACAAATAATGACTGCTGCTTGAAAGTGCTGCACTTCTAAAGTAATTTCAACAGTGATTATGAAGTTAAAAACTTGAGAAACATTGGCACGTAATGGCCTCTAACAGCAAAAGCTGATTGTGAAAAACAGCAGCCATACTCCACCCTCGTCTAATGGGTTTCATGTCTGATTCATGTGGGGCTTGTATGTTAATCAGGGAAAGGTGCGGTTCATTCTGCGTGTTGCCCTTTAAATTGTACGTTTTTATAAGAGGAGATGGTTCATTGTTCTCGTCTAAATGGCATTAAACTTGTGAACATATTGAGAAATGCTTTTCTAACACGAAAATTTTACAAGAAGAATAACATAGCCGACCTTCTTATTGGTCCTTGAGTTGATGATTTGTACAATGGCAATAGAAGGGGCAGCAAAAGAGCCACGTATGGGCCTTGTAATGCTTCTTTATTTGCATTATTTATATACTAAAATATAAAATGTTTGCTGCCGTTCACACCCTGGGGATGTAGCTCAGATGGTAGAGCGCTCGCTTAGCATGCGAGAGGTACGGGGATCGATACCCCGCATCTCCATTCTTTTTTTAGGGGTTTGGTTTTCGTGTCTCCATCCTCAGGCTGTTGAAGCATAGAGCCTAAAACATCAATCATTCTTTTTTTTTTTTTTGATAAAGAAGGCTCTTAACCGTTCTTTATTTTGTTGTTTCTTTTTATATAACAAAATATGGTGCTGTGAGATTTGACTGATAACTCTTTGCCCATTGCTCAAGAATTTTGCACTGGTAGATTATAGAGCTCAAAAAAATCTACCATTCTTTATTTCCTTCCTATCCTGAGTGCTTTATCTAATTAATTTTAAAAAAAAATATTTATAAAAATAATTTAATTTTTAACTTATTTATCAAAATAATATAAACAGTATAAAACGTTATTCAAAATGACATTTTATGATGGCCACGTCACCATCCTATTCCACCCATTCTTCATGTAGACGGAAAAAAATTGAAATTGCCATTTCAAATGACATTTTAAAAAATATCATTTGATTTGACGATTTTAATTTTTTTTCAATAAAAAAAAATAAAAAATTAAAAATTAAAAAAAATTAAAAAAATAAAAATTATAATTTTAAATTTTTTAAAAAATAAAATTTTAATTTTGATTAAAATAAAAATCATCATTTCAAATTAGTATCCCCATTTCAAATTATCTTTTTAAAAAAATATCTAAAAAAAAATTGATGTAAAAAAAATAAAAAATACCATAAAAAAATTTAAAAAAAATAAAAATTATAGTTCTAAATTTTAAAAAAATAAAAATTATAATTTTAATTCAAATAAAAATCATCATTTCAAATTACAATCCCCTTTTCAAATTAATTTTTTTAAAAAATATCATAAAAATAAGAAAGAAATGAGAAAAAAATAAAAATTATAATTTTAAAATTTAAAAAATAAAAATTTTAATTTTAATTCAAATAAAAAATATCATTTCAAATTATTTTTCTCATTTAAAATTAATTTTTTCAAAAAATATCCCAATTTTTTTTAAATTAAAAAAATAAAAAATAAAATAAAAAGGAAAAATAAGAAAGAAATGAAAAAAAATAAAAATTATCATTTTAAATTTAAAAAAATAAAAGTTTTAATTTTAATTTAAATAAAAAACATCATTTCAAATTACTTTTCCCATTTCAAATTAATTAATTTAAAAAATATATATCTTAAAAAAATATCTTAAAAATTAAAGAAATAAAAAATACCATAAAAAAAATAAAAATTATAAAAAAATAAAAATTATAATTTTAAATTAAAAAAATAAAATTTTAAATTTTAATTCAAATAAAAAATATCATTTCAAATTACTTTCCCAATTTCAAATTAATTTTTTTAAAAAATATTTCAAACATAGGAAAAAACTATCTAAACAAAAAATGCCATAAAAACAGAAAAAAAAAAGTAAAAATGAAAGAAAATTATAATTATAATTTTAAATTATAAAAGAAATTAAAATTTTAATGTGAATTCAAAAAATAAAAAAATAAAAAATACCATAAAAAAGTGAAAAAATATGAAAAAAATGGGAAAAAAAATAAAAATTATAAATTAAAATTTAAAAAAAAAATAAAAATTTTAACTTTAATTCAAATAAAAAATATCATTTCAAATTACTATCCCCATTTTAAATTATTTTTTTTAAAAAATATCTGAAAAAAATTGATGTAAAAAAAATAAAAAACATCATAAAAAAAGGGAAAAGAATTGAATTGAAAAAAAATAAAAATTATAATTCTAAATTTTAAGAAAATAAAAATTTTAATTTTAATTCAAATAAAAATCATCATTTCAAATTACAATCCCCTTTTAAAATTAATTTTGTTAAAAAAATATCACAAAAAATACCTTAAAAATTTTAAAAAAATAAAAAAAGAAAAAAATAAGAAAAAAATTATAATTTTATTTTTTTAAAAAAATTAATTTTAATTCAAATAAAAATCATCATTTCAAATTACAATTCTCTTTTAAAATTAATTTTTTTAAAAAATATCTCAAAAAAATATATCTTAAAAAATTTAAAAAATAAAAAATATCATAAAAAATTAAAAAAAATAAGAAAAAAATAAAAATTATAATTTTGAATTTAAAATTATATCGAAATCTTACCATCCTATACCTGTCCATACTGCACCGTACATAGCTATTCGTGCTCGTACCAGATCGAAATGTACCAGTGCGATCCGATTCATCTCATATATCGAAAAATTGGCTTGAACTTTGATGGTTCCCCACCAACTTATCTGATTTAACTTATGTTTAGATATTTTAAGAAATATAATTAAATTATCTGATATATTATTATTATTTACGTTATAATTTCTATAGCTTTTTTAGCATAACTTTTTCTCTCCTAATGTTTTGAGACACATTAGAGTATGTGTATCCATATCCACAAAGCATAATATCCGATCATTTGAAATTAAATAATATAAAATAAAATTAATAATTTATAATATTAAATATAATAAAAATATCAAGTGTACAAAAAATAGTACAATAAAAGTTTCAAAAATACTAAGTACAAATCTAAAAAAGACTAAGTCCCACAAGGACGTTGCGGTGCCCGTGGTCGCTTGGACCTTCTCAGGAAGGTCCTCAATGGCTGCTCCTACTCCTACTGTGATGGCTCCTCTCCTATATCAGTGGAGATCTGCTGGTCATGCTGCTCAGGAATAACTGATGCTGTCGGATCATCTACGGAATGAGCGACCCCCTCAACCCTCTCATCTGGATACACGGATGGGCCTGAAATGAAAGTGTCATACTCATGTGGCCAACTGGTATCCGGTGATGTCATCTAGGGAATGTAGGAAGAAGAAGGTGCTGCCATTTATGGATCAAAAGGCGGTGGCATCTGTGCAGCATCTAGTGATGACATTTGCAGAATATGCGGTGATGGCATATGTGGAACATATGGTGACGGCGTATATCTCATATCTGATGCATCGGCTGCTCCATACCAAGACGCATAGCTATATGGGTCAACACCAATCGCCATCAATATTTCAAAATTTATTCTCTCTATCTCACGCAGTATCCGAATCCGTTTGTCCTCATCAGTCGTAGATAAAGCACGATGAGCGTTCAACACAAGACTCGACATAGAATCAGTCTACATAATAAAAATAAAATAGTCAATATACTGTAAAATATAAAATAAAAATATAATACAAATAACATAAACTAATTTTCGTAGTCTTACCAAAAGATGCATAGCAGAACTCTCGCCCTCGTATCCGAAAACTGCATACCGAGGCTGTCCAATGACTCGCACTATAGTACTAAAAAATCAAGTCATGTAGTCCTCGATATATGAACGGCCTCTCAAAATGGGATCACCATGAACAATATGATCTCAACGTACATCCCAAATATCGATGTACTCTGCATGTTTGATACGTCAGTCAATATGAGCACTCCCTCATCGATCAAACGATGAAATCCCTGATTGATATCAAACTGCTTTGGGATGTCCTGAATCTGACCAAATTACCGTAGGATACGATCGAAAAGATGCCACTCTACCATATCAAAATAAATAAGTGGCACCCTAGCAGTCCATATGTCATGTCCAACTGTACACATCTGCGGCAATATAGCCAATATCTCATCTGTATATGGCTCCCACAAAAACTGATAGAGTTAAAATAAAAAAAATTAATAAGCTAAAATTTTAATAGATTATGAATACTGTAAAATAATATTTATAAAAAAAATTAAATTTATCCGTCTATATGTATTAACTAATGTATCTAACTGGCACCTATAAATCCATGCCACTCTCGTCGATACGTGATGAACGTTGAATGCAACGTTCCATCTGTTTCACAATCTACTCATGTTAAATAATTTTTATCAGATTTAAAATAGTAAGTTTCAAATAAAAAAAGTAATATTTTTATACCTATATCTCAATGATCCGTCTAGTCTGAATGGAACATCAAGATCATACTGCTCTGATGGCATCTCGAGCAACTGTCATCGTAATGGACTGATAGTCGGCATACGCTTCCATACCCAAATTTGTAAAATTTCAAAAAAATTATACATGATATACCCAATGTGAACTATAATTGAATATTAAAAATAAAAATTTTTAATTCACATACCTATAATAATACAAGATAACCACCAATCTCGCTCTGATCAGCATAAGAACCCCGACACATAGCTCTGTACAGGCAAGCTAGTACTGCACTGCCCCAACTGAGTCTACGAGCAAAATCTAAATCCTCTAATAATGGCACAAATATCAACTTTATCTTATTCGATGAAGTATCGGGTAACAGGATACCACCTAATAACTGCAGCACTTGACCCCTAACATACTGCTATACCATCTCCTCTGATGCATCATCCTCAATATGAAAATATCGATAACGATCATCCAAACACTCAATCCTGAGTCGTGAATGATCGAAAAATTGAGCGTCGGACTCAAACCCTAGCAATCGCAAGCACAAATCCTGCCACTCCAGAATGGTAAGCATGGGATCAACTCCGATAACTGGATCGCCATCAACTGGTAGTCTAGTAAGGATGCTGACATCCTGTAAAGTGATGGTCGTCTCACCAAATGGAAGATGAAATGTGTGTCTCTGGACGCCATCTCTCAAGCAAAGCAGTAATAAAACCAACGTCCATCTATATACGACCAATCCGATATACTTCATAAAATCTAAAATATCATAAATAATCCAGCACTCTATGTGAGATGTCCTCTGTCCTCTAGAAGTCAGCATCAGATCGTCGTAGACGAAGGTATCTGGACTCCTGCAATAAGATATAATAATTAGATAATGTATATGACTTTAAAAAAAAATTTAAATAGTAAGAGTAGGATTGGAATACTTACGTCGCCATCTAAAATAGTCTGTGATCGATGGTGCTCCTGCAATGTAAGAATACTGCTGTCTCGAGGATCGAGATGCTGCGGATCGTAAGCCATAATACGCTAATGAATCTAAAATAATGATATTATCATAAGTATATTAAAAAATAAGAAATATGATAGTCATTTATTTTGTGAGAAATATATTTTAAACATAATATTATCACACAATACAACTTAAACACATAATTCAGTTAATCTCTGAATATTAAACACATATATTCAAATACAATCTCACAAAAATATATAAAACAATGACGAAAATACATCTTCGGAGCTTTTAATTCTTCCACTACTTAAAGTTGAAGTGTGTTGAAGTATCCTAGGACAGCGACGGTGGTCATGTCCCTGTTCTTTACAAATGCCACAGTGGTTCTTCCTTCTTATTTGCCTATCATCCATCTCATTTCATAGTCTTGTTGACTTTAGTCTATCTTTTTATTTGGATCTCAAACGATGATGATCAGGAATACATTTGAACATACGTGTATGCATCCAATAATCTTCATGTGGTAATGGATTAAAGTCACCGCTCCAAGCATTCATATATGCTGTAATTGTATATGCATCATCCACAAAATCACTAAAATATACAGTAATTTTTTGACACACAGCTAAAACGTGTGAACATGTATATTTGTACATGCTCCACTTTTCACAAGAATATTTTTTTCAGCTAAAGTAACAGTATGAAAAATTTTTTCACTTCGTAACCCTACGCTTGCTCTCCTCGTAAGCACTTCATATATGCCTCTTTGAAGGTTGAATGCTGTTATTCGGTGCTGGCTAGCTTTAACTTGATCTTCAGCAATCTTAATTGCAACATGAGAAGTAAAAAGATTATTTGGATTCTCCTCTATATATCTCAAGGCTTGGGCATGTCTCGTATTGAAGTATTTCACAAGATGATAAAATGTCATTTGAACACAAGCTGTAATTGGCATATTTCTAACTCCTCGTAAAATACTGTTAAAAATCTCCAACAAATTTGTAGTTAAGACACCATAGCGCAAGCCATCATCATGTGCCAACATCCACTTCTCCTTTTCTATCTCAGACAACCAGCTTCAAGCCTCTTCATTCACTATTCTGATCCTACCCATGATAAAGTTGAACTTGCAAACTTGATGATGCTTCTTGCTTGCCATACTGCTCTTTTCAACTGCACATTTTTAAAATGAGTATTCAAATTACTACAGATATATCTTAAGCAGTATCGGTGATAGGCACGTGGTGGATTCCATCCAATAGACTCATCTGCGATGATATTTAATATATCTGGATGCCTGTAAAAAAATTAAGCATATTCCATTTCTATCTTTGACGATATGTGTTCTGAGCTGGAAAAGAAACCAACTCCAACTTGCAGTCATCTCCTCATCCACAATTGCATATGCTAATGGAAATATCCCATTCTCTGCATCAATTCCTGTTGCAATTAATATCTTACCTTTAAACTTTCCATACAAGTGCGTGCCATCAATGCTGATTACAGGAGGGCAGTGCGTAAAATCCTAAATGGATGGTTTGAAAGCTCAGAAAAGATAATTTAAAACTCGGATATTGGAATTCACAGTTTGAAAAAAATTCTATGAAACAACTGTACCGAGATTTGCATGTTGAAGTGCAGCTATATAATAGGATAATTTAGCATAAGACGGCTTCCATTCTCCATAAATATCAACCAATGCCTTTTGCTTTTCACACCATACTTTCCTGTATGACACTGTATATTGAAATTGATTATTAACGGTTGCCACAATAGCTTTAACTTAACATCGGGATCTTTCTCAACAATATGTCAGACTAGTGTGCCAATGATCTTTCCACTGACATGTTTGTGGTCTCGACTCAATCCCGTAAACAAACAAGTATGAGGATCTTCATATTTTGTGATTTGAAAATATCCATGTTTTTTCAATAATGCAGCACGAAGCCTTCATTTACAATTTTGAACATTATCTGATGATGCGTATCGTATGCACCATAATTTTGAATGCGACTGAACTACATTGTATGTTCGATGCTTCATAATGTGATAAAGATCAACAGCTCTCTTTACATAATCTTTACTCTCAAATATTAGATCTTTAGAAAAATCAGTCATCGAGGAGTCCCAAAACTGATAGTCAGAGTTCAATCTTTGACCAGCACTAACACAACCACCATCATCTAAATTTATATCGTTAAAAAATTATGAAGGTTCGTGCAAATGAGGTTGAAGTTCTCCCACATTAATATTAGCCTGAACATCTTCATCATCATTCTCATCTTCACCATCATCATCATCATTACTGCTACTGTCCTCATCCATCCAATAGTCTTCATCTTCGCTTTCATCTGACTCAAAGCCTAGATTATCAAAATTTATTCCACCGACTACCCAGTCATCATTTTCTATATGAGTGTCATCTCCCGCACTTACCACTACTTCTAGCAAAGGAAAAGTCACTATAGCAGAAGACACAGGAGAAGTCACCATAGGACTGAATAACTGAACAACTAGGACCGGCAGTAGTAGAATGTTATTCTGCAAATATGGCCTCAACACTATCGATTTGCACAATAGGAGTTACGAAAGGTGAAGAAGGTCCAACAATATTGTCCGCTTGAGTTAAAGCCGACTATAGTATCCAAAGCTCGATACATCTTTCTTTTCAATATATAATTTAAAAAACGACATTCTAAATATTTCAAAGGAAAGGTCAGCATTTCTTCGACATCTTTATCATCATCAATTGAAACTAAGATATACTTGCTCTGCATTAACTATCCCAACAGATTAGGAGATTTTTATTTTAATTTTATTTCATATTTTTCTTTGTCTACAGGAATACTGCTGTATAAATGGTCCAATAATTTTTGACGTGATAATGATGAAGATACTCTAATCATCTGATTTGCGGGGTGACTATACTGCACACCAATCTCGTCATTCTGTATTATGCCATCATAATATAATAGTACACGAACTCTAGTACTGGCCATTTTCTCAGAAAAATCTATGACAAAATCAAAATCAAAAAATTTAGTATGACTAATTATTTTATCGTTTCAAAATATTTATATGATAAATACATCATATCATCAACAAATAGATACAGATAGATCCTATCCCATTCAAAAATTGTATTAATTCTATAGATTAATTATATTAATCAAACGATACGCAACAGGGATCGAAAAAAATTTCGACAGCATTTCTCCTTAGTTCTCTCCACATGACTGAAAATGTGTGAGGAGAATTAAAAAAAAATACTGTTCGAAATTTCTCTCAAATCCTCTGCATATTGTTCAAATAATATAATTACCTATAGAATTAAATACAATTCCCAAACTGTCCAAACTGGACAATCAATTGACCAATATATATATTTTACAGTACCCATACAAAAATATATAATCAAATATATATTTTATACGGATATCGTAGAATATCCTACATTGGTTAACTGACTGGTCTACATTTTTATAAAATATAATATATTTTAAAATTTTTAAATTAGGATCGAATCGAGTTTTAAAACAAATCCGAATCTAATGAGATAAAAATAAAAAATAAAAAATAATACGATAAAAATAAAAAATAAAAAGATTGAAATAGAAAGGCGCCGGGGGCCGCAGCCCCGCCGTCGGGGGGCCGTCGTGGGGCCGCCACTGGGGCCTGCCGCTGCCCGTCGCCGGGTGGCCACCGCGGGCCAGCCGTCGGGGCTCGTCGTGGGGCCCACCATCAGGGGCCGCCGTAGGGGGCCACCGCGGGGCCGCCGTCGGGGCCCGCCGCGGCCCATCGTCAGGTGGCCGCGGGGGGCCCACCGCAGGGCCATCGTCGGGGCCCACCATGGGGCCATCGTCGAGGCCCACCGCAGGGCCGTCGTCGGGGAGGGGCCTCCACGAGTGGGGATGGGGCGGGGCGGCCAGCCAAGGGAAGGGAAGGGGCCCGCCGCTGGCCAAAGGAAGGGGAGGGGCGGGGCGGGGCGGCCGCCAGCCAAGGGAAGGGGAGGGGCGGGGCGGCCGCCAGCCAAGGAAAGGGGAGGGGCGGGGTGGGGCGGGGCGGCCGCCGGCCAAGGGAAGGGGACTGCCATCGGCCGGTTGTCGCCGGCTGGCCAAGGAAAAAGAGGGAGAGAGAGAGAGAGGAAGAGAGAAGGAAGAGGGAGAGAGAGAGGAAGAGGAAAGAGATAGGGTGACCCGCCAAGGAAAGGGGAGGGGCGGGTCGACCGCCGGCGATGTAGGAACCAGATTTAGGATTTCAGGGTTAGATCTTGAAACTTTTCAAAATCATACAGCGGAAGACTAAAATAAATCAAAATTATTTTCTAAAATCAGAGAATCCCTAGATCTAAGATCTTATTACATGATTATTACATAGCATTAAATCAGAAATTAAAATATATAAATATAGCATGAACTACATGTTGATCATATCAACATGTTTCTATACTACATCTAATGTATGTATTAAATAATAGATCAGATCTATTCTCTTGCAAGTTAGACGTTCTAACCTCGCTGATCCGGGCTTAAGGATGATGTTGCAAGCCGCACATGCATCCGACCTGTAGGAGTCGTCCACACGAGCCCACGAATCTCGATCAGAAGTCCTGCTTCAGGAAATCAGCACAGTATGCTAGTACTGCGCTGATCCTTCTTTGATGGTTGATCAGGTACCTCCTTCTTCTTGATTTGGACTCTTCCAAAGATAGAAAGTAGAAGGAAGAGTTTCAGATCTGAGATGCTCTCAGGAAACTCAAGATGGAGGGAGCAAAGATATGAAAACAAACAACCTTAGAAGAAGACCCTCTTTTTCTTCTCGTTTCTCTCTCTAGACATCCTAACTTGTGTCTTTTATATATCCATGACCCAAAGGTCTTTCTCTTTGATTTTTGGATGGCCCAAAGGTCTCTCAAATTTCTATCTTTTTCAAAAATTTTATGAAGAAACTCATTTTATATAGAGAGATATGATATAGTCCTTGTCTAGGTCAAATACCTAGTCAAGGCTTATCCAAACATGGCAAGATAAGGGGCGCCCAACTCTTGAGCACCTCCTCCTTATTTTCGTGCATGGGTCACCAGCAAAGGATGCACAATGTATACCCTAAAAGCCATAAAAATTCCAAAAAAAATTAGATAAATTCGGTACAAAATTGAAAGAGATTTGGATTTCTAAAACTCTATCTCATAGAATTCGAAATCCAAACTTATTCCTTTTTGATTTGATCCAAATCACCTTCCATGTAAGAAAGAAGAGAGGAGACCTTTTGTGAATATGGGAGAGACCTGAGAGAGGGCTTTTGTAGCACAAAATAAGAGGAGATTGGCGTTAAATGAGAGAGAGGGCGTGGGGAAGGCTTATGTGGTGCAAGGTGGAATCCTAGTCTTACTAGGATTCTATCTTATGACTTGTTTTAATTTGGTTTCTCAAACCAAATCAAATCAAAATTAGATCAACCTAATTAAAATAGGTCTTAACCCAATTAAGAATATAATTTAATCAGATTAAATTAGATTTAAATCTGATTTAATTTTTTAATCAAATTAGAAATTAGATTGACCCAAGTCCTAGTTGAACTAGGACTAGTTTTTTCTTGCACTTGGCTTATCCAATAAACCAATTAAACTTGATCCAATCAAGCCCAAACTAAATCTAATTAAATCATATTTATATAGACTTAATCTCAGTCCATTGGCTTAATCAAATTAAGCCAATTAGCAATCGAATTGCTAATCGATCCTCCTGCAACACTTGCACTGGGTTAAATGTCAATCGTATTGATCATTTAACCCTAGAACGATTCTTAATCGTTGATCAACCATCCGATCGGATCATGAACTCTAATGTGTGTGACCTCATAGGTCCGAACCTAAGTCGGTAGTACAGAAATAAATTTCTGTACCAATCAAAGTGCCCATCTAGCAATGGTACCCGACGATCGGATAGGTCGAATACGTAGAACAACATCCTTAGAACCCATGCGGATATAGTTTTCATATAATTCATCCCCTTGACCAAAATGATCATAGGACACCCCAGAGTTCAACTGTCAACTCTGATCAGGTTGTCCACATTATATTTCAAAATATCAAATCCATCTGATGGATTATCCTGGCCAAGATTTTGCTAAATTAAAATACAGCGACTCATTCTTCTCCAACTCTTGGAGTGATCAATCCCATCTCGATCACACTCTGACTTCGCAAGTACTTGACTGTGCCCAGAAGCCTTCCATCCCTGAATTAGAAATTCAGTTAGTCCAGTACCAAAGCACAGTGAGTTGCTTGCAAGTCACTGAGGTGATCTCAAGTCTAAGGGACACTTATATCTATATCCCATCAGAGACATTCTCGACAGCAGAATACTCTGGAGTTGGTCACGTTCAATGATGATGTACCAGTACATCTCACCTGTATGCCATACCAGTGTCTCCACACTCTTTGGTTAAGAGGATAACCAACCCATATGGCCTACAGCGACCTATGCTCGATAGAAGCTGTCGTCCTTATTAACAGCCTATCATTTGGTCGTGAACTGTTTTAAGGACTAATCGATAAATTCTCTCTTTATCGAATCTAAATAGTCCTAAGGACTTCATCATAACAACGGAGTTCATTAGAAGATGAAAGCTTATGATGAAAATACCAAATATATTTTATTTATTAATAAATCAATTACAATACCGTATCAGGTTGTAATATAAACCCCTCAGGTTGTATCATATACACCTCTTCGGTCAGCTCTCCATTCAGAAAAGCTGTCTTTACATCCATCTGCCAGATCTCATAATCCATATGGACAGCTATTGCAAGCATTATCCGAATGAATTTGAGTATTGCCACAGGAGAAAATGTCTCGTCATAGTCAATACCATAATGTTGATGATACCCCTTGACGACCAGACGGGCTTTATAGGTCTCCACCTTTTCGTCTGCGCCCCTCTTCCTTTTGAAGACCTATTTACACCCAATGGGTTTAACCCCTTCAGATAGATCAACCAATGTCCATACATCGTTGACCTTTATGGACTCCATTTCGGATTTCATGGCTTCAAGCCATTTCTCAAAATTTGATCTCTGCATTGCATCCATATAAGTGATCGGATCCTCATTATTCTCATCAAGTTCGATGGGATCACCGTTCCAGACCAAGAAACCGTAGTATCTGTCCGGCTGATGCGGTACTCTATCGGATCGTCTTAATGGTGCAGGTACATTAGGCTCCAGATCTGATTTAATCATATCCGACTCAGGTTCAGCTATTGGTGTTGGTCCTTCTACCTGTTGAACTTTATCAAGTTCAACCTTAGAGGCAACGGTTCCTTCACTAAGGAACTCCTTTTCTAAAAAGATTGCCTTAAGGCTGATGAACACCTTTTGTTCATCAGCATGGTAGAAAAAATATCTTTTTGTCTCTTTGGGATACCCTATGAATGAGTATTTGTCAGACCTAGGTCTAAGTTTGTCTATGACTAATCATTTGACATAGGCCGAGCACCCCCAGACCCTAAGGTGTGAAAGTGCTGGCTTACGTCCCGTCCATATCTCATATGGAGTCTTAATTACAGACTTATTTGGAACTCTATTTAACAGATAACAGACCGATTCGAGTGCATATCCCCAGAAGGATATCGGTAAGCTAGCAAAACCCATCATGGATCGGACCATGTCTAGCAGAGTCTGATTCCTCCTTTCAGACACACCATTGTGCTGTGGTGTTCCTGGAGGAGTCCATTGGGAGAGAATCCCATTCTCTCCTAGATATATGAGAAATTCACTAGAAAGGTATTCTCCTCCTCGATCAGATCGAAGAGTTTTAATACTCTTCCCAGTTTATTTTTCTACTTCACTTCGAAATCGTTTGAACATTTCAAATGAATCCGACTTATGTTTCATCAGATAGACATATCCATATCGGGATAGGTCATCCGTGAAAGTTATGAAGTAGAAATATCTACCTCTAGCATTGGTGCTCATGGGCCCGCATACATCAGTATGTACTAGGCCCAAGAGCTCAGTAGCTCTCTCACCTTTTCTAGTAAAAGATGACTTGGTCATTTTACCAAGAAGACAGGACTCACAGGTTGGAAGTGATTCACAATCACTGACTTCGAGGATTTCCTCTTGAGTCAACCTGTTTATTCTGTTCTTGTTTATATGACCTAGCTTACAGTGCCATAAGTAGATATTTGACACACTATCTAATCTAGGGTGCTTGCCAGTAGAATAGACTCTTATCAGGCTTGATCTTTTTGGTCTGGCTCTGCACTGATGTCCCAGCCTGAACTTGCACCTTCTTCACTTTCTTCTTCTTGTTCTTCTTTCCTTTCTTTAAGGGTCGAGAACCAGAAGATGAACCTCCCACTAAGTTCACCGACTCCTTGTGAAGTTGGTGATCCTTCTCAAAGTTCTGAAGCAACCCCAGTAACCCATGGTAGTTCTCTTCAGGCTTTGTCATTCTATAATGAGTGAGAAATGGGAGATAAGACTTGGGCAGCGAGTTCAGTATTGCATCTTTCCCAAGCTGCTCATGCAAGGAAAAGTCGAGCTTGCTCAATCGTTCCATCAGCTCGATCATGTACAATACATGATCAGTGACAAAGGCACCATCCCGTATTTTGGTGTTGAAGATGGCACAATTAGTCTTGTGCCTCTCTACATCATCGGGTGTGCCAAAGGCATCCTCCAACATTTGAAGCATGTCCTTTGACTGAGCCGTCTCGAATCTGTGACTGAACTCGTCGCTCATGGCAGCCAGCATGATACAGCGCATCATGGTCCGGTCACTGAGCCACTTCTGGTAAGTGTCTCTGACTGTTCCACGTGCATTGACAGCTGGCTCCTCAGGTGCAGGATCCATTATCACATATAGGATCCATTCATGCTCCAGGACTATCCTCAACTTTTGGTACCAGCTACCGAAGTTGGGTCCCACCAACTTATCATTGTCCAACAATGATCGGAGTGATAGGAAAGTGGCCATATTTGCACAAAGAAGAACCATAACCTAATTAGTAATTGATTCATTAAACCTAAAGATTTGGACTTTAATCAAAAGGTTTCTCCCACTATTTTATTCGAATTGGTAGCCTCTACCTCCAATTCGAAGAATTATCCTAATTTCTTAGTGGGTACTAGAATCCACTTAGACTGCACACAAGCCCAACTTTGGTTGGCCAACTCATGTACATCTAAGGGTAGGTTCATAACCAATTGTTTCTCTAAACAATTTTTAGTAATTTTAATTTTGCCCCAGAAATCTAATCAGTAGGCTTTGGCCTCCACTGTAAGGATCCAGTTAGGTCCAACCATTAACATGATCATACTTGGTGTACCTAACCAACGAATGATTAAGCCCAACTTTGGTTGGCTCACCTAACCACCATTAGAGAGACACTTTCAAGTCATCATATGATAAGTGATAATTCCATTAGTCAACAAGCACCAGGCCTTTGGGTCTGCAATGATTATTGAGTTAATGGGCTCATTATCAAACATCTTAATGGGAGGCTATGACTCAGTTATCTCCATAACTTTATCATTTTAAGGACCTAATAATTTTAGAGGATTTAAATAATATAGAGGATGAGGTCAGATGAACCAGCTTATCATGATCCTCCCACTGGCTTCACCAAGTCAGCTTAAGGGAGACCATTAAAAGGGCTGGTCTAAGAGTACCTAAATCAGTCACACTGATTTACCTAGCTGACATGGGTCAGCTCGAATAGTTAAGTGATCCGATCAAGACATAATTTCACCAAGAGGCCAGGTAAGTTCGATCAGTGGGAGGGTCGGCCAAAGCTTGCCTTAGACACTATCAGAAATGGCCAGGTAAGCGGGCTCCCAATTAAAAACCACCGGTCAGATTTACCTTAGACACCAACTGGTTTAATTAGTTTCGATTAGATCAACCTAACAGTTCGTGCTAGACCGCTTAGCCAAGAATCAAGTCCATTTGGTTCTCGTTAAAGACATAGACTTGACCAACTACAACTATTGTAATTGATCTAGAGAATCCTTGACCTAATCTAAGACAACAATTGATTAGATTTAGTCAATTCTCTAATTAAGTCCATCTTCAATCTAACCATAGGTGTAACCCAATTAATGGACCTAATTCTCACTAACCCATTAACCCAATGTGTTATGGTTTGTGTCTTAGGTTCTTCAATTCACAATCCTAGAACCTAATCAAACAACTTCTTAATTCTTAATTAAGTTTTGGGTTGAGGGTTGGGTTCGACTTTTCAAAAAATAATTTTCATATTTGTAAAATAATTTTATAATATAATTCTACCAACCATATTGCATGTTTGATTCATAATCAAGATGTAAGTGAAATAAACATGAAACTACTTTAGATCTAATCTAAACAGGTTCATGTAATTGAAACAATTTCAACTTTAAATAATTTCTTTGCACAAAAATTATTAACAAAGAGATTTTATTTCAGATTTAAACACCTTTTAAATCTAATAAATCATAAATTTAATCTAGATCATATCTAATAAATTTATGATTAAAGATAGATCTACACGAACTAGGACAACCTTTGCACTGCAAGGGGTAAACCTTACAGCAGGACAACCTTGCAGTTCGTGATTGATCTAAAATTTTAATTTCAGATTTAATAATTAGATTATAAATTAGATCTAATCTAAAAAATAATTTAAGCATGTATAAATAATTATGTAATAAACAACCTGGCTCTGATACCAATTGTAGGAACCAGATCTAGGATTTCAGGGTTAGATCTTGAAACTTTTCAAGATCATACAGCGAAAGACTAAAATAAATCAAAATTATTTTCTAAAATCAGAGAATCTCTAGATCTAAAATTTTATTACATGATTATTATATAGTATTAAATTAAAAATTAAAATATATAAATATAGCATGAACTACATGTTGATCATATCAACATGTTTCTATACTACATCTAATGTATGTATTAAACAATAGATCAGATCTATTTTCTTGCAAGTTAGACGTTATAACCTCGCTGATCCGGGCTTAAGGATGATGTTGCAAGCCGCACACGCATCCGACCTCTAGGAGTCATCCACACGAGCCCACGAATCTCGATCAGAAGTCCTGCTTCAGGAAATCAGCACAGTATGCTAGTACTGCGCTGATCCTTCTTTGATGGTTGATCAGGTGCCTCCTTTTTCTTGATTTGGACTCTTCCAAAGATAGAAAGTAGAAGAAGGAGTTTTAGATCTGAGACGCTCTCAGAAAACTCAAGATGGAGGGAGGAAAGATATGAAAACAAACAACCCTAGAAGAAGACCCTCTTCTTCTTCTTGTTTCTCTCTCTAGACACCCTAACTTGTGTCTTTTATATCTCCATGACCTAAAGGTGTTTCTCTTTGATTTTTGGGTGACCCAAAGGTCTCTCAAATTTCTATCGTTTTCAAAAATTTTATGAAGAAACTCATTTTATATAGAGAGATATGATAGAGTCCTTGTCTAGGTCAAATACCTTGTCAAGGCTTATCCAAACATGGCAAGATAAGGGGCGCCCAACTCTTGAGCACCTCCTCCTTATTTTTGTGCATGGGTTACTAGAAAAGGATGCACAATATATACCCTAAAAGCCATAAAAATTTCAAAAAAAATTTGGATAAATTCGGTGCAAAATTAAAAGAGTTTTGGATTTCTAAAACTCTATCTCATAGAATTCGAAATCCAAACTTATTCCTTTTTGATTTGATCCAAATCACCTTCCATGTAAGAAAGAAGAGAGGAGACCTTTTGTGAATGTGGGAGAGACTTGGGAGAGGGCTTTTGTCGTACAAAATAAGAGGAGATTGGCATTGAATGAGAGAGAGGGCGTGGGGAAGGCTTATGTGGTGCAAGGTAGAATCCTAGTCTTACTAAGATTCTATCTTATGACTTGTTTTAATTTGGTTTCTCAAACCAAATCAAACCAAAATTAGATCAACCTAATTAAAATACGTCTTAACCCAATTAAGAACCTAATTTAATCAGATTAAATTAGATTTAAATCTGATTTAATTTTCTAATCAAATTAGAAATTATATTGACCCAAGTCCTAGTTGAACTAGGACTAGTTTTTTCTTGCACTTGGCTTATCCAATAAACCAATTGAATTTGATCCAATCAAGCCCAAACCAAATCTAATTAAATCATATTTAATTAAACTTAATCTCAGTCCATTGGCTTAATCAAATTAAGCCAATTAGCAATCGAATTGCTAATCGATCCTCCGCAACACTTGCACTGGGTTAAATGTCAATCGTATTGATCATTTAATCCTAGAACGATTCTTAATCGTTGATCAACCATCCGATCAGATCATGAACTCTAATGTGTGTGACCTCATAGGTCCGAACCTAAGTCGGTAGCACAGAAATAAATTTCTGTACCAATCGAAGTGATCATCTAGTAATGGTACCCGATGATCGGATAGGTCGAATGTGTAGAACAACATCCTTAGAACCCATGCGGATATAGTTTTCATATAATTCATCCCCTTGACCAAAATGATCATAGGACATTCCAGAGTTCAACTGTCAACTCTGATCAGGTTGTCCACATTGTATTTCAAAATATCAAATCCATCTGATGGATTATCCTGGCCAAGGTTTTGCTAAATTGAAATACAGCGACTCATTCTTCTCCAACTCTTGGAGTGGTCAATCCTATCTCGATCATACTCTGACTTCGCAAGTACTTGACTGTGCCCAGAAGCCTTCCATCTCTGAATTAAAAATTCAGTTAGTCCAATACCAAAGCACAGTGAGTTGCTTGCAAGTCACTGAGACGATCTCAAGTCTAAGGGACACTTATACCTATATCCCATCAAAGACATTCTCGACAGCAGAATACTCTGGAGTTGGTCACGTTCAATGATGATGTACCAGTACATCTCACCTGTATGCCATACCAGTGTCTCCACACTCTTTGGTTAAGAGGATAACCAACCCATATGGCCTACAGCGACCTATGCTCGATAGAAGCTGTCGTCCTTATTAACAGCCTATCATTTGGTCGTGAACTGTTTTAAGGACTAATCGATAAATCCTCTCTTTATCGAATCTAAATAGTCCTAAGGACTTCATCATAACAATGGAGTTCATTAGAAGATGAAAGCTTATGATGAAAATGCCAAATATATTTTATTTATTAACAAATCAATTACAATACTTGGTTGCTCAACCGTCAATAGCTTGACGATTGACTTTTTGGGACACATTTCCCAACAGGCGACCCACCGACGGACCAACCACATGGGGGGCGCGAGGGATCGCCGTCGGCTGGCTATCGCCGGCGGGCCAAGGAAAAAGAGGGAGAGAGAGAGAGAGGAAGAGAGAGAGAGAGAGAGGAAGAGGAAAGATAGCGGGCGGTCGGCCAAGGGAAGACGAGGGGCGGGGCGGCCGCCGGCGGCCCACTGACGGACCAACCACATGGGGGGCACTGGGCCCGCCGCTGGCCGTCTGTCGCCGGCGGGCCAAGGAAAAAGAGGGAGAGAGAGAGGAAAAGGGAGAAAAGAGGGAGAGAGAGAGGAAGAGAAAAGAAGGAAGAGGGTGCTCACTACCGTCGGGAGTTCGCCGTCGTGCCATCGGAGAGGAGAAGGAATATGCAGAGAAGAGCGACACACCGGAGAAGAGTGAGTTTTTCCTTTTTTTTTTGGGTCTTAAGCTTCAAAAACGCCAAAAGGGATGGCGTTTTCAAAAACGCCATTCCCTTTGGCATTTTTATTTCAACTTTTTATTTTTTTTATTTTTTCTCTTTTTTATGGTATTTTTAATTTTTTAGTTATTTTTATGTAATTTTTTAATAAAAAATTTAATTTAAAATAGGGATAGTAATTTGAAATGATAATTTTTATTTAAATTAAAATTAATTTTTTTTAAAAAAATTATAATTATAATTTTTATTTTTTTCCATTTTTTCCCTTTTATTCACTTTTTTATGGTATTTTTTTAATTTTTTGGAATTTAAATTAAAATTTTTATAATTTAAAATTTTAATTTTAATTTTCTCTTATTTTTACCCTTTTTGGCATTTTTTTAGGTATTTTTTTTCCTTATTTGGAATATTTTTTTAAAAATTAAATTTAAATTTATTTAGTAATTTGAAATGATGTTTTTTATTTGAATTATAATTAAAATTTTTATTTTTTTATATTTTAAAATTATAATTTTTATTTTTGAATTAGACTTACAATTTTTATTTTTTTTCGATTCAATTCTTTTCCCTTTTTTCTTTTTTTATGGTGTTTTTTATTTTTTTACACCAATTTTTTTTATATATTTTTTTAAAAAAATAATTTGAAATGGGGAGAGTAATTTGAAATGATATTTTTTATTTAAATTAAAGTTAAAATTTTTATTTTTTTTAAATTTCAATTTACAAATTTTATTTTTTTTCCCATTTTTTTCCTTCTTTTCACTTTTTTATGGTATTTTTTATTTTTTTTGAATTCAAATTAAAATTTTAATTTTTTTATAATTTAAAATTTTAATTTTAATTTTTTCTTTTTTTTACCATTTTTTTCTATTTTTATGACATTTTTTTAGATATTTTTTCTTTGTTTGGAATATTTTTTAAAAAAATTAATTTGAAATGGGAAAAATAATTTGAAATGATGTTTTTTATTTTAATTAAAATTTAAAATTTTATTTATTTTAAATTTAAAATTATAATTTTTATTTTTTTCCATTTTTTTATTTTTTTTCTTTTTTATGGCACTTTTTATTTTTTAATTCTTTAAGATTTTTTTGGGATATTTTAAAAAAAATTAATTTTAAATAGAAAAAATAATTTGAAATGATGTTTTTTATTTGAATTAAAATTAGAATTTTTATTTTTTAAAATTCATTCAAAATTATAATTTTTATTTTTTCTCATTTTTTATTTTTTTTATGATATTTTTTTAAAAAAATTAATTTGAAAAGGGGATTGTAATTTGAAATAATAATTTTTATTTGAATTAAAATTAAAATTTTTATTTTTATAATTTTTATCTTTTTTTAATTTTTTTTATGATATTTTTTTATTTTTTTTACATCAATTTTTTTCAGATATTTTTTTAAAAAGATAATTTGAAATGGAGATACTAATTTGAAATGATGATTTTTATTTGAATCAAAATTATAATTTTTATTTTTTAAAAAATTTAAAATTATAATTTTTTTTTTTTTTTTTGAAGAATTAATAATTGAACTCATCATTTGAAATGATGTTTTTGAAAATACTATTTTAAATGGTGTTTTAAAAAATACCATACGAAATGATGATTTTATTTATTTATTTTTTTCATCATCCACGTGGAAAAGGATGGTGATGTGGCCATCATAAAATATCATTCAAAATAATATTTTTATGATTTATATTATTTTAATAAATAAATTAAAAATTAAATTATTTTTATAAATAATATTTTTAAAAAATTATTTAGGTAAAGTACTCTTCCTATTTGTCCTAGATACTATCATCGACAAAAATAGAAAAAATAAATTGTATGCTAGATTACATGGAGGAGAGTTCACGTAAGCTTCACCCCAACGTGAACGTTGCTAATTAGTCTAATTTTTGGGATAATTAAGAAGATAGGGTGGAAATCACCCAATTACGGTCTAATAAAAGTACAACGCATAACACCAGCAGCCAACCTGCCTCACTACAAAGGAAAGTAATGGGTGATTGGGTTTCTTACCGTTGCGGTCAATTCTCAAGTATGTCTGAATCTAATGAAGAGTGACCTGCAAAATAAATTCACTACTCAGAATTTTGTACGACGAGGATCTTCCAATGCCTAAATCAGTGAGAAGTAGTAAACAAGATATTTAGAATATAATTCAACAAAGTTTTAGTTCAGAATTTTTTTTTTATCATTGCTGTTCTCTTACCTCTCTTTTATAGGCAATTCGGATGTAACCGTTGAACACGTGGAGTCCCATTTTTTATGATACTAAAAAATAATTAACTCCTATTATCGGATCATAATCATAAAATTAGTGGATAGTTTACATCTACTAACGATCGTGACATATAGTTATTACCCACGATTGTAGTATCGTAATCGTTAACTCCGATATACCGATTGGCAATCGATGATTTTAATATATCGACTATATGTCGGTACTTCTGATATACTGATTAACCATCAACTGTATAGTCGATCAAGTCATTGAGATTAGTTGCCGTCTAAGGTGATTCAGAGTTATCAATAGACGGTCAGCTTATCGATAGATAGTCGGTCATTTATATTCTATGACGTCGATAGAATGTTGGGTAACGAACTCTGTAGACGCTATAGTTGAACAAATAACTTCTTTGACAGTTTTGTTATGATGGTCCATCATTTGTTACCAATACATAGTCAGGGTCCGATCTTGAATAAGAGGGAGAGTAGATCCGATTGTCCGAACACTTACTTTGTCAATATTTTATGCATCTCTTATGCATGCTAGGGGAATAACCTGTCAGTCTTGGCCCCTCCTCTCAAACTGGACACTTGACTAGCTTGCAATATGTAGAAAACACTATCCTCTTTTGCCAAGCATCTCAGCACCAAGTGTCAAATCTCAAAGTTCATTCTACTTGGGATCTAAACTAGCCTCAGACCTCAAGGTGTCCTCAAAGAGCACATTGGTATACATTAGAGCCGTCAAAACGGGCCTTGGCCCGTGGGCCGACCCATTTAGGCTCTTAAAATAATAAGGTTGGGCCAGTATTTTAGCAGCCCATTTAACAAAAGGGCTTTTTAGCCCGATCCATTTATGGTCCGGCCCGTGAAGGGCTGGCCCGTCTAGCCCACGGGCCAGTTCATTTTTTTAAAAAAAAATATTTTAAAATAACTTAACCACTTAAAGTAATCAGTAAATAACCAATTATTTCTAAAATATCCTTTTTCTCATTTCTATGCCTCATTAGTCATTACTTCCATCGTTAATGTCTAATAACTCAAATCATTTTTTCCAAGCCTTAGTCCCTGTTCATCTTTCCACTACCCATCTGATCATTATTACTCTCTCCTTTCTTCAAATGGCCTGTGATATACTAAGCATAACAATCACTACAATGGCTAGCGAATCAGCTTTTAGCATTGGTGCTCGTGTTTTAAATAAATATAGATGCTGCCTCCTTGGTGATCATGTGCAAGCTCTCATTTGCACCCGCAATTAGTTACATGGCTTTATTCATGATGGTAATATCTTTTTTTATAATTTAAGATAAAAATCTGAATTTAGTTGGATGCAAAATAGATTTTTTTTAACTATTTATTGATCTTTGTTATTTGTTACTTGTGGATTGCAGATGAAGATGATGATTCAACTACAAAAGTTGATGCAAATTTGCCAAAATAAGATTGTCAAGTTTCTAATGTTATAATTGACGAAGATGAGGATGATTATTGATTAATGAAATGTTGGCAAAAATCTTAAGAACAGAAACTGAATTTCAATAGTTGGACTCAATGTTATTTGAACAATATTTATTACTTCTTGGTTTGTTTGATTTTGTGGAGTTAAATATTATGTTTGAGAGTTTTTTAATTTATTATAATTTTTTAATTTTTTTAATTTTTATAATTATTTTAATTTTTTTGTGAGCTATAAGGGCCGGCCCATTTAGGCTCTTCACTTATAAGGACTAGGACTGGGCCGTCTATTTGATGGCCTGTGTATCAAAAGGGCTTTTTTGGCCCGGCCTTAATAGGCCCGGCTTGTGAAGGGCCGGCCCTCCATAGGCTGGGCCGGTCTGTTTTGACGGCTCTAGTCTACATGGATGCCGACCATGGCAAAGGGAGCAAAATTGGTTGCAATTCTTGATTGTACTAGCAGCAGCTTTCCCATCAGCTATCTTGAGCTTCTACAGTCACCTCTCTCTATAATTGGGCCAATCGGCAATCCTTGTTTGATTAGGTTTGATAGTAAACTAGCAAGATGGAAAGGTCAGCTCCACTCAATTGATGGCTGAATCACCCCTCCTAAGTCCTAACTCAATGCCAGATTGGAAAAAAATTTGTTGGTGCAAAAATCTGCTTGCGTCGGAGAAGCTGGAGTCGAGGGAGTCGCGGTCACCGTCGGGACCTGCAAAAGAAGTCTAAACCGGAGGGGGGGTTGCTCCGGTAAGACCCTCCGACGCTCAAGTCAGTTCTCTGCCTCAACAAGAATGGAGTGTTCGAACGAAAATTTTAGCAGAGTTTCTAGGTAAAAACGAGAGCTTATGGAATAACATATCTGGGGTTCCCTTTTATAGACGGAGGGGGCAACAAATTGATGGCGACATCTGAAACCGTCTGATCGTGGGCCGCCCAGAGTCAGGAGGAATTTATTGCGGAGGGTGGTGGAGCGGGATCGTGGCTATCGTCGTGGCTCGCCACGTGGAATCAGTTACGGGGAGTGGAGCGGCATCCGCTGTCGTGACTTGTTAGGGAGTGGTGGACTCGCACAGAATCCGTCGCAGGGAGTGGAGCAGAGTCATGGCCGTTAATACGGCCTATCAGGGAGTAATGGAGCTACGCAGGGTCTGCCGCAGGGAGTGGAGCAGTGGTGTCCATTACTGTGGCTTGTCAGGGGATCCAGACATGTTGGCCGAAGTTCGGTTGGAGTCGGTAGCGAGGTCCGGTACCCGTAGGAGTTTGGACGAGGTCTTCCCGCAGTCAGAATAGAAGACGGAGTCTGACTCTCGTAGGAGTCCGTATGCAGTCTACTTGCAGTTGGGGGTCGTAGGCGGAGTTTGGCTCCCGTAGGAGTCCGGACGGAGTCTTCCTGCAATTGAAATCAAAAGCGAAGTCCGGCTCCCGTAGGAGTCTGGATAAGGCTTACCAGCGGTAGAAGTCGTAGACGGAGCCCGGCTCCCGTAGGAGTCCGGGCGAAGTCTTCCTTGCCCCAGAAGTGGTGGACGGAGTCCAGCTCCCGTAGGAGTCCGGGCGGAGTCTTCCTTGCCGCAGAAATTGTGGACGGAGTCTGGCTCCCATAGGAGTCCGGGCGGAGTCTTCCTTGCTGCAGAAATTATGGACGGAGTCCGACTCCCGTAGGAGTCCGGGCGGAGTCTTCCTCGCAGTAGAAGTGGTGGACGGAGTCCGACTCCCGTAGGAGCCCGGACGGAGTCTTCCTTGCTGCGGAAATGGTGGATGGAGCCCGACTCCCGTAGGAGTCCGGGCGGAGTCTTTCTTGCTGCAGAAATTGTGGACGGAGCCCGGCTCCCGTAGGAGTCCGGGCGGAGTCTTCCTTGCTGCAGAAATTATGGACGGAGCCCGGCTCCCGTAGGAGTCCAGGCGGAGTCTTCCTTACAGCAGAAGTGGTGGATGGAGCCCGGCTCCCGTAGGAGTCCGAGCGGAGTCTTCCTTGCTACAGAAATTATGGATGGAGCCCGGCTCCCGTAGGAGTCCGGGCGGAGTCTTCCTTGCTGCAGAAATTATGGATGGAGTCCGGCTCCCGTAGGAGTCCGGGCGGAGTCTTCCTTGCAGCAGAAGTGGTGGATGGAGTCCGGCTCCCGTAGGATCCCGGGCGGAGTCTTCCTTGCCGCAGAAATTATGGACGAAGTCCGACTCCCGTAGGAGTCCGGGCGGAGTCTTCCTTGCAGCAGAAGTGGTGGACGGAGTCCGGTTCTCGTAGGAGCCCGGGCGGAGTCTTCCTTGTCGCAGAAATTATGGACGGAGTCCGGCTCTCGTAGGAGTCCGGGTGGAGTCTTCCTTGCTGCAGAAATTGTGGACGGAGCCCGGCTCCCGTAGGAGTCCGGGCGGAGTCTTCCTTGCTGCAGAAATTATGGATGGAGCCCGGCCCCCGTAGGAGTCCGGGCGGAGTCTTCCTTGCAGCAGAAGTGGTGGACGGAGTCCGGCTCCCGTAGGAGCCCGGGCGGAGTCTTCCTTGCTGCAGAAATTATGGACGGAGTCTGGCTCCCGTGGGAGTCCGGGCGGAGTCTTCCTTGCTGCAGAAGTTGTGGACGGAGTGACGGGAGTTCACCAACAGTTGTCGAAAGTCGGAAGAGACTCGCGAGGGTCGACCCTGCCAAGAACTTCGACCGAGGGTATTTTATGCCCAACACCAGTCCCCCCACTTCCGAGTTTGAATTTCGAATGAAGGAAGTACGGAGAGGTTGTCGCAGCCGAAGTTCTCCCCCTGACGTCCGGGCGCAACCGTTCTCGAATATGTCGGCATTTAATGCGCGCATGCCAGAGCCCTTTTTTCGATTAGGGCGACCCGAAGAGTCTTTTCGGAACTCCCATCGAGATGTGATCCCAAGCGTCGCACCATGGAAATTTGCGAACAGTCAATCCTCAATAGCGGCGAGTGGGACACGCGGGACACGTGGTAAGCATCGGTTGGTCTAGGGACACCCGCCACCATAATTGCGCTAAGATCCGCTGCCTATTTAAACCCCCTACCCTTCCTTTGGGGCTTTACTCTGCCTAAAGGATGGCACCTTTCTTTCGTCTGAGAGCCTAGCTACTCAGCCACTCCCTCAGTGCCCCTGCCAACTTCGAGCATCCTCCGCGCCGGTCTTTGCCGTCTCTCTGCCATCTTCAGCCCCCCGATTCCTCTCTAAGGGGTTTCCCCGCCAGATCCTCCACCCCGGAGGCCATCCTCAAGAGGATGCCAAGGGCTTGGAGGAAGGCAAGGAGGAGAACAGCGATCTGCAAGTTCTCTGGTCATCGAGCGGCCGCTGAAGGTCTCCGTCACTTCAAAGGGGGCTCGAGGAAGAATTCCTTCAACAACAGGGGTTTAATAACGGAGACCGCCGGTAAAGGCGTTCTGCCTGAGAATTTCAGAGTAGCAAGACGGGGTGACACCGGTCAGGAGGGCAGAGCTGTCATCCATGCTGTGGCGGGATCCTTGATGTCGTCCGGGCCGAGGGACCAGAAGCGGTCGGCGTCGACGGTGGGGCAGTAAAACTTGTTGCGGGGACGGTGGAAGTAGCGCATGCCGACCTTGTCGGAACACTTTAGACGGTGGTTGTCATGGAGCATTCGGTGATGGCGCATATCTCTGGTGCCACCGCTGCCTCTGGGGTGACTCCGGTTCTTCTTGAAACAAGTTTTCGTCGCTGCTACCGTTGCCCTTACTGCCCCCTGGAATCTATCCCATCCTTTTCCCCCTGGGGTTGAGACTTCGGAGGTGGAGCGAAACAAGGCGGGGCGAGAGCCGATAGGCCTGCCACACGCACTGAAAAATGCGGCTGGGAAGGACAGAAACGAGAAGAGAAGTTTGCAGCTTGAAGCGGCCTCCGGTGTATCCTTTCCAAGCCGTGTTCTCGAGCCTTGTAATAATGTATTCTTTTCTGGCCCTCCGGATCTTGTAACGTACATCTTGTTAGTTGAAAAATGAGAAGGAGATTTTGTTACCTCGTCCGCACTTTGCATCGAATTGTTGTCTGCCGAACTTCCTTCCTTTTCTCATCTTTTCTTCTTCTTTCTTCTCTCTCTTTTTTTTTTTTTGACGTCGTCCTTAGGTTATCGGTTGCTCTTTTATTCGTGTTGAATTATCGTTTGCCGAGCTCTTTTTCGATTTTTGCATTGTTCGAAGATACCCGATTGCCATCGTATCGACCCATCCTTTCCGTCAGTGGCCGCAGACTCGCCTGGGGGCCATTAGGGCTTGGTGTCCTCCTCAGGGCTTGAGCTCGGAGGTTTGAGCTTCTGTCGCCCTGAGAAAGTTGTCCTACCTTAGATTTGCGTCGAAAGCTTCCTTGAAAGCTGGGATTCCTGATGAGAGCCCCAATCCCTGCTGTGACAGGGTTCTCTGCACCTTGGACGCTGTTTGTTTTCCAATCGTCGCTGATATGGTCCATCGCCTTCCTTTTTCTTTTTCACTTGGAATTTTTTCTCCGCTCTCAGCGAGGCTACGAGAGTTCGGCTCCCGTAGGTGAAGTCGGGGCGAAGTTCGGCTCCCGTGGAAGTCCGGACGAAGATTACCAGCAGTTGAAGTTGGTGACGAAGCCCGGCTCCCGTAGGAGTCCGGGCGGAGCTTACCATCGGTTGAAGTTGGTGACGGAGCCCAGCTCCCGTAGGAGTCCGGACGGAGTCCTCCCTGTGATTGGAGTTGCAGACGGAGCCCGGCTCCCGTAGGAGTCCGGACCTTCGACTTTGCTTAAGCTAGGGCGAGGTTCTCCTCCTGTCCTTAGCAGGACTGTGGGGGCGCATATGGGCGTTGCAGGGCCTCTCCCCCCATCCGGTCTAAATGGAACCGGGCCTTCGACTTTGCTCAAGCTAGGGCGAGGTTCTCCTCCTGTCCTTAGCAGGGCTGTGGGGGCGCATATGGGCGTTGCAGGGTCTCTCCCCCCATCCGGTCTAAATAGAATCGGGCCTTCGACTTTGCTCAAGTTAGGACGAGGTTTTCCTCCTGTCCCTAACAGGGCGGTGGGGGCGCATATGGGCGTTGCAGGGCCTCTCCCCCCATCCGATCTAAATGGAATCGGGCCTTCGACTTTGCTCAAGTTAGGACGAGGTTTTCCTCCTGTCCCTAACAGGACTGTGGGGGCACATATGGGCGTTGCAGGGCCTCTCCCCCATCCGGTCTAAAGGGAACCGGGCCTTCGATTTTGTCGGGACGAGGTTTCCCTTTTGTTTCTGATACAGTTTGTTTGAATTGTCCAAAGACATACAGGTATGCAACTTTCAATTAAAATAAAGTTATTGGTAGTACATCCGTAAGTTTTTCGAGCGCTACGGTCGCGGGAGGTCGGCTCCTCCGAGTTTCTTAAGATAATAAGTTCCTGACTGGACTACTTCTTTGACTTCATACGGTCCTTCCCAGTTTGGGGCGAGTTTCCCCCGATCCTGAGGTTGCGAGACAGCGGCTCATCGAAGCACTAGATCTCCTGCTCTAAAGGTTTTGTTTTTGACCCGGGCGTTGTAATATCGAGCGACTTTCTGTCTGTAGGCTGCCATTCGAACCTGAGCTATCTCCCGTCTTTCTTCCAGCAAGTCGAGGTTGGCTCTAAGACTTTGCGAATTTTGATGTTCATCGAATGCCACAACTCGTGCCGACGGGAGTTTAAGCTCGATTGGGATGACGGCTTCTGTATCGAAGGCTAAAGCAAAGGGGGTCTCCCCCATAGGTAGCCTTTGAGTAGTTCGATACGTCCACAACACATGATAAAGTTCGTCCGCCCAAGTTCCCTTCGCTTTTTTGAGCCTTGTCTTAATCCCCTGCAAAAGGGTTCGATTAGTCACCTCAGCTTCGCCATTCGCCTGGGGATGGGCTACTGATGTGAAGTTGTGGGAGATGTTTAGATCTTCACAGAATTCGGCGAATTTTGCTCCCGCGAATTGCCATCCATTATCAGTGATTAGGGTTCTAGGCAAACCGAACCTACACACGATCGACTTCCAGACGAAATCTTGCACTTTTGCTTTTATGATTTTCGCTAGTGGTTCGGCTTCGACCCATTTGGTGAAGTAGTCGATCGCTACAAGGAGAAACTTCTTTGCCCAGACGTCATGGGAAAGGGGCCAAGGATGTCCATCCCCCATTGTGCAAAAGGCCATGGGGCACTCAAGGGTG
The DNA here is from genome assembly GCF_000442705.2 of Elaeis guineensis. Taxonomy (NCBI): domain Eukaryota; kingdom Viridiplantae; phylum Streptophyta; class Magnoliopsida; order Arecales; family Arecaceae; genus Elaeis; species Elaeis guineensis. Next base: position 17,932,382 of record NC_026004.2, on the reverse strand, counting down.
TTAGCTCGGTGGCGGGCTGTCTCTGGACGTTGGCGTATCTCTGGCATCGATCATACTTTTTGACATATTCAATCGAATCATGATGCATTGTTGGCCAGTAATATCCTTGGCGGAGCAACTTGTGGGATAAAGATCTAGCCCCCAAGTGGTTTCCGCAAATTCCTTTATGTACTTCCCACAAGGCGTAGTCAGCTTCCGAGGACCGGAGATATTTTAAGAGGGGCAAGGAGTATGATCTCTTGTACAATTTGCCCTCATAAAGGATGTATCGGGAGGCTTGATTTCGGAGCTTCCGAGCTTCTTTCGCATCCTGGGGGAGAACTCCATCTCTGAGATAGATTATCAGTGGGTCGACCCAACTGGGCTCGTGGTCAATCTCCATCACGGGCCGCGATTCTTCTGTACTCGGGTACTTTAGAACTTCAAAGAGAACGCCTTTGGGCAATTCGGCCGGAGCCAACGTCGCCAGCTTGGAGAGAAGGTCAACCCTGGTATTTTCCAACCTTGGAATCTGTCTAATGTTGAAGCTGCTAAAGGTGGGGGTGAGCTCCTTTACCTTCTCAAGGTATTTGGCCATACTGTTCTCCCGCGCTTCGTAACTCCCGCTGACTTGTCCCACCACTAGTTGAGAGTCACTGTGCACCCGAAGCTGACCTATTCCCAGCTCTTTGGCGATCCTTAGTCCTGCGATCAGAGCTTCGTATTCCACTCCATTATTTGTTGCGGGAAACTCGAAACGCAGAGCGTATTCCGCGATGACTCCCTCCGGACTGACCAAGATCAGGCCTGCATCTGCGCCGACATGTTGGAAGATCCGTCCACATAGAGGGCCCAAAAGCGATCAGAGGGATCGGCCTCTTCTTCGGAGGAGTTCGGTTGGGACTTCAGGTCGTCAACTTTGCTTTGTTCAGGTTCAGCCTCCTCTGGGATGGTACACTCTACTATAAAATCTGCCAGTATTTGGGCCTTCACTGCTGGCCTGGGTGATAGTTGATGTCGAATTCGTGAGCTCGATCATCCATTTTGCCATCCTCCCGGAGGCGTCCGCCCGGTGCAAAACGCCTTGATCGGTTGATCAGTGAGAGCGTCACGGTGTGCCTTGAAAATAGGGCGGAGCCTCCGGACTGCGATCAACAAGGCGTAAGTCAATTTTTCTAATTTGGTGTACCTGGTCTCGGCGTCCCTCAACGCCGGCTGACGTAGTAGATCGGCCGCTGGACCTTCACCTCTTCTTTGAAAGGATGGCCGCGAGAGCCATGGGAGAGACCGCAGGTATAAAAATAGCTCCTCCCCAGGCTCGGGCTTTGCTAACAGCGGGGGTGAGCCAAGGTAGCTCCTTAATTCTTCGAACGCCTGTTGGCACTCAGAGGTCTAACAGAAGTTCTTCGACTGCTTGAGGGTTTGAAAGAAGGGCAAGCACCATTCGGCCGACCTTGCGACGAAGCGATTAAGGGCCGCTATCTCCCCGTGAGGTGCTGAACCTCTTTTATCGACTTTGGGCGGCCATCTCCTGGATGGCACAAATTTTCTTTGGATTGGCCTCGATCCTGCGCTCTGATACCATGAAGCCCAGGAACTTTCCTGAGGTTACGTCGAAAGCACATTTAGTTGGGTTCAGCTTCATTCTATATTTTCGGAGGGCGTCGAAGGTCTCCTCGAGGTCGGTGACATGATCTCTGGAAGATTTGCTTTTTACTAGCATATCGTCCACGTAGACCTCCATGTTACGACCGATCTGCTCCTTGAAGATTTTGTTCACCAACTGTTGGTAGGTTGCGCCCGCATTCTTGAGGCGAAAGGCATGACCCTGTAACAGTAAA